>NC_059200.1:30577565-30865065 GCF_020615455.1 Coregonus clupeaformis
TAAACCGTGCGCCAAGTTCCAGGTTTAACCTGCTACGTGTGGTCTGAGTTCCATAATGATTCAAATAAACTAGATGTCCCAAATCATCGCACAAAGTTAGCCTAATATGATTAACTAATTTATTTAACCTTTATTTTAACAGGGAAGACATATTGCTAGCGACCCGCAGGAACAATTTACACGGACGTGACAGAGGAAAGAAAGGTAAACGGAATGGAATGATGCAAAATGTAAGCTACAAATTTAAGAAAACGAACACTAAAGTGACAGTTATAAATGTATGTGGGTATTACTGATGGTGGCTCCCGATAGTGGCGAAATATTTAACATGATACAAATTGTAAAATAAACCTGGAGAGTCCAGGCATATAATTAAAACATTCTACAGCGCATACAGCAACTCGGCAAGTTCAGCCCTACACAAGCCTATAGTTTGGGTGTCCAAATTTCATCCACGCAAATTATAAGTGCGCACAATTAAAATACGGAATAACGGCACAGCTATGTATAGACTATTTCACTGTGGAAAAGGTCATGTCATGTTTATATGATTTTCAGTTTGCTTCCATATGGCTGGTTTCACATTCGTCTCCAGGGATCATAAGGAAAACTTATCTAAAACAATTGCTATGTTTATTGACAATCCCATTCTCCATATAGATTACTAATTTACCTAGCTCCTATAAATAGCTTATCAATTTATAAATTACAGTGCATGGAGAATGCTGTTATTTCTATCGGAAAAAAAAATACAAGTCAATGCTTTTCCCACTTGGAACCGGCAGGTTCGCTAGACTTTATTAATGGTTTCCTCACGCATAAAGGTAGTGGAATTATGAGGGAATTGAGTGAAGGTCAGAATATTGCGTATCTGTAGACACACCTCCACCACACCTTCATTTCATTTCACACCCCTAACGATGAATGGCATGCTATTCTCATGCTTAAATTCAAGGTCAGAATACTCGTAGGGCCTGATTCCGATTTAGGAAATTACGCCTTTCTTATGAACGCCTTTCCTACGCACTTCTCGGTAGTTGGTATTCAGACATACTGTACGGTATGACGCTGTGTAACGGGCTTTGCCGGTGTGGTTCTCTTTTTTTTTACCCATCTACCAATCTTTGCCCTTTGTGAGGCATTGGAAAAGTCCCCTGGTCTTTGTGGTTGAATCTATGCTTGAAAAACACTACTCGACTGAGGGACCTTACAGATAGTTGTATGTGTGGGATACAGATATGGTGTATCTGTGATGCGTGTGATAGAAGGAGTCAGGCGCAGGAGAGTAATACGCATCCAAAGAGTTTATTCCGTCGATAAACAATTGTGCAAGCATGCGACAACAAAACTCAGGCACATGGGAAATATCTACCCTGGCAACAACAAGGTAAGGGTACCTCAACCGAGCTACACACAGCTCGCTCCAAACACTCACCCACACAAACAAGGAAGCAGAGGGAACACTTATACAATGACTAATTGGGGATAAGGACCAGGTGTGTGTGATTAATTAGACAAGACAAGTGGAGTGATGATAAATGGATCGGCAGCAGCTAGTAAGCCGGTTACGACGACCGCCGAAACCTGCCCAAACGAGGGGAAGCAGCCTCGGCGGAAGTCGTGACAGTAATCGTTGCAAAATCATGTTCAACACTATTATTGCACACAGAGTGACTCCATGCAACTTATTATATGATTTGTTAAGCACATTTCTACTCCTTAACTTATTTAGGCTTGCCATAACAAAGGGGGTGGATATTTATATAACCCAATACATTTTAGTTCTTCATTTTGTATTAATTTGTAAACATTTATAGAATTTTCATTTTGCTTTGACATTGAGGTATTTTGTTTAGATCAGTGACAAAGAAATTACAGTTATATTCATTTCAATCCCACTTTGTAACGCAACAAAATGTGGGAAAAATCCAAGGGGAGTGAATACTTATGATATGCACTGTACATGGCTGAAGAACAGTATGGGTTGTGGTGTGTGTTCTGTGTGTGACCCTATGATTGTTGATCCAGTCCATCGGGATTGCCATGAGCTCTTGCAATGTACCAGGGAAAGGAAAGCTGCAACTAGCATCTTGAACACGTTGTTGCTTTCCACAGTACGTGTTGATTTAATCAGTTTTCTTTAACACATTGTGTATTGATTTGTACCCCTATCTAAGCCTGATCTGTATATCTGGCTCCTTCTAGAATATGGACTATGTGTCTTACCTGACCAGTCTCCTTAAAGTAGAGAGTTGGTTTGTGATTCAGTGAATGTCTTCTGTAGCTGTGTTGGATTGGACCTATCAGGGCCAGCCTCTAACACACACATCCTTCCACTGAGGAGGAGCTGAAGCTATGTACGCTTTTCACTAGAGACCAACAGGAACAAAGTGTATGCCATGAATACTTTAAATAACACTTGCTATGGGATGCTGGAATGTTATGTACATGAGTATGAACAGATTACTCCACCAGCCGTTGAGAATATTCTCCACTTGGGACATGAATACAGTGGCCTCTAGTGGACTCCGAAGGAGTCTTGTTTCTTGGGTCACTTCCCTGTGCTGTGGTTTATTTCTCATCCATTCACCTGGCTAAACATTGGCAATATTTTAGCATGTGTCATCCCATCCTGTTGGATTTATAAATTATATGAACAGACAATGCTGTTTTCTTGCACAGTGTTTTTTTTTGTTATTCTCTGTGAATTTTCCTTGATGATGAGAGCAAATTCACAGCACCGGGAGGTGACATTATAAATTAAAATGTTTATGTAACATTATTGGTGTTAAAAAAAAGAGAAAAGATTGAGCCCCCTAATCTTCTTTGACTTTCAGTACAGTGGTGTATTACCACAACCAATGGCTACCATAAATGATGATCCCCTGTAGATGGTGCTGTGGGCCCATGACCATTCATAAGTAAAGAAAAAGGAGAAGGCCCTTCAACATGCTTCTGAGGCCGCATTTACACAGGCAGCCCAATTGTGATATTTTTTCCCCCACTAATTGGTATTTTTACCAATCACATCAGATCTTTTTCAGAGCTAATCTGATTGGTCAAAAGTGAAAAAAAATATCTGAATTTGGTTGCTTGTCTAATTGCAACCGTAGAAGCTTTTCAGTTCAAACGTGTTCTCTAATAAAACTTCGGTATGACTGGCTTTGATATGACTGGCTGTCAAGGGCTTCAAGTTCCTCGGTTTCCACATCACTGAGGATTTAACATGGTCCTTTCACACCAGCACAGTCGTGAAGAAGGCGCGGCAGTGCCTCTTCTCCCTCATGAGGATGAAACATTTTTGAAATCCCAGCCATCCAGGATGTACATGCCAGGTAGTGTCTGAGAATGAAAATGTTTCGGGCCTGAGACAACAGCCACCCAATACATGGACTGTTCTCCATGCTCCTGTCCGGCAGACGGTACCGGTGCATCAAGGCTCAGACTAACAGACTAATAAACAGCTTCTATCCCCTGGCCATAAATGGCTAACCACAACTGCTCCCCCTCACACCTACACTGCTGATACAATGATACTTGATTAGATGTATTATTACCACTACGCTGCTTTTAATTGATTATTGATTGCCCTTACCATTAGTATCTATATATCTATCCTGCTACTGGTCACTATAACTCATGTGTACATGTACAGTTGAAGTCGGAAGTTTACGTACACTTACACTTAGTCATTAAAACTAATTTTTCAACCACTCCATGAATTTCTTCTTAACAAACTATAGTTTTGGCAAGTCGGTTAGGACATCTACTTTGAGATTGACACAAGTAATTTTTCAAACAATTGTTTACGGACAGATTATTTCACTTATAATTCACTGTATCACAATTCCAGTGGGTCAGAAGTTTGCATACACTAAGTTGACTGTGCCTTTAAACAGCTTGGAAAATTCCAGAAAATGATGTCATGGCTTTAGAAGCTTCTGATAGGCTAATTGACATCATTTGAGTCAATTGGAGGTGTACCTGTGGATGTATTTCAAGGCCTACCTTCAAACTCAGTGCCTCTTTGTTTGACATCATGGGAAAATCAAAAGAAATCAGCCAAGACCTCAGATTTTTTTTTTGTTGACCTCCACAAGTATAAACACCATGGGACCACGCAGCCGTCATACCACTCAGAAAGGAGTTGCGTTCTGTCTCCTAGAGATGAACGTACTTTAATGCGAAAAGTGCAAATCAATCAAAGAACATGAGCAAAGGACCTTGTGAAGATGCTGGAGGAAACCGGTACAAAAGTATCCATAGCCACAGTAAAACGAGTCCTATATCGACATAACCTGAAAGGCCGCTCAGCAAGAAAGAAGCCACTGCTCCAAAACCGCCATAAAAAAAGACAGACTACGGTTTGCAACTGCACATGGGGACAAAGATCGTACTTTTTGGAGAAATGTCCTCTAGTCTGATGAAACCAAAATAGAACTGTTTGGCCATAATGACCATCGTTATGTTTGGAGGAAAAAGGGGAAGGCTTGCAAGCCGTAGAACACTATCCCAACCGTGAAGCACGGGGGTGGCAGCATCATGCTGTGGGGGTGCTTTGCTGCAGGAGGGACCGGTGCACTTCACAAAATAGATGGCATCATGAGGAAGGAAAATTATGTGGATATATTGAAGCAACATTTTAAGACATCAGTCAGGAAGTTAAAGCTTGGTCGCAAATGGGTCTTCCAAATGGACAATGACCCTAAGCATACTTCCAAAGTTGTGGCAAAATGGCTTAAGGACAACAAAGTCAAGGTGTTGGAGTGGCCATCACAAAGCCCTGACCTCAATCCTATAGAAAATGTGTGGGCAGAACTGAAAAATCGTGTGTGAGCAAGGAGGCCTACAAACCTGACTCAATTACTCCAGCTCTGTCAGGAGGAATGGGCCAATATTCACCCAACTTATTGTGGGAAGCATGTGGAATGCTACCCAAAACGTTTGACCCAAGTTAAACAATTTAAAGGCAATGCTACCAAATACTAATTGAGTGTATGTAAACTTCTGACCCACTGGGAATGTGATGAAAGAAATAAAAGCTGAAATAAATAATTCTCTCTACTCTTATTCTGACATTTCACATTCTTAAAATAAAGTGGTGATCCTAACTGACCTAAGACAGGGAATTTCTACCAGGATTAAATGTCAGGAATTTTGAAAACTGAATTTAAATGTATTTGGCTAAGGTGTATGTAAACTTCTGACTTCAACTGTATTTCCATTAGTATATTACCAGAAGTACACTACATGGCTAAAAGTATGTGGACACCTGCTCGTCGAACATCTCATTCCAAAATCATGGGCATTAATATGGAGTTCATCCCCCCTTTGCTGCTATAACAGCCTCCACTCTTCTGGGAAGGCTTTCCGCTAGATGTTGGAACATTGCTGCAGGGACTTGCTTCCATTCAGCCACAAGAGTATTAGTGAGGTCGGGCACAGATGTTGGGCGATTAGGCCTGGCTCGCAGTCGGCATTCCAATTCATCCCAAAGGTGTTCGATGGTGTTGAGGTCAGGGCTCTGTGCAGGCCAGTCAAGTTCTTCCACACCAATCTCGACAAACTATTTCTGTATGGACCTGGCTTTGTGCACGGGGCATTGTCATGCTGAAACAGGAAAGGGCCTTCCCCAAACTTGCCACAAGGTTGGAAGCACAGAATCTTCTAGAATGTCATTGTATGCTGTAGCTTTAAGATTTCCGTTCACTGGAAATAAGCCCATTCTACTGCCAATGTTTGTCTATGGAGATTGCATGACTGTGTGCTCAATTTTATACACCTGTCAGCAACGGGTGTGGCTGAAATAGCCAAATCCACTAATCCTAATCACACGCCTACTTGTACATATCTGCCTCAAACTACTCCAGTATCTCTGCACATTGTACATGTATTATTGGCACTGACCGTCTATATAGCTTCCTCTCTTATTTATTGTATTTTCTTTATTGTATATATAAATATTTGTTTTATGAATTATACTATTTTGATATTGATTACTGCACTGTTGGGTAGATCTTGCAAGTTAAGCATTCCACTTGAACTGTAGACAGCAGATGTGGACAGGTTTAAATTGACTTTTTATTACAATATTTCCTTATGGTCTGCGTTTGATTAGAATTTAGTTGTCTGCAATGCATCGATTTTCCTAACGAGGCTTAAACACAGTAGAGGGTACTGTATGATGGCCATCTAACAATATGTCTATTGACATATACATGGTGCTGAATCCTTCACCTCAGAAACAAGTTTATGATGAGAATAACAAACAGGTCAACTAAGCTAGCACCACAGATATGCTGTGCATGTTTGCGTGAGCGGTCAGTGAACTGTTCAAATCAAAGGTGAAAACAGATGTTCTATGAAATAAGACTACATGTTGCCAAAATGTGACCTTTGCAAAGTTAAGCAAGTATTTGTTATTCACTGTATCTTTGAAAGAACGCACAGGTACAGGGGGTTTGAAAAGATGGCCTCCAGATCTCTTTGCTTTGAATGGAAGAGATAGTGTTGTTGTTGTCCATCCCTCTCGCCCTCCCCTTTCTCTCAAATCCCTCACTTTAGCTTTATGTTGACAGTATCTGTGGTCCCACACGGGTCCTTTCTGTTCACCGTCACTGTCCGCTTTTGTCGGCCCAGGCAAAAGTCATGACGCCTCTCATTGTGGTGGCCAATATGACGAACAGGGAACAAGATTACCCTTGACATGGGGGTGGGAAGGATGGGACTGAAGCTTTGTCTCAGAGAGTGTCCTTGTCTGTGACACGGCCCTCGCTTATTGCATGGTGGAGGCAGTGAGGGCTTGTTCCAGCCCACTGATTGATCTGATCCTGCTGGATTTGGACAATACAAATACAGAAAGTGTGTTTTTAGTGCTGTGATCTATCTCTCTTTCTACCTTCTACTAAATATGATTTTCAAATAACCCCCAAAAACACCCTTACAATATTTCCAGTTCAAATACCATCAGAATCTACCAGTCTGTTATAACTGAAGTCCTGTATAAAACCTATAGTCAAGTCATTAGGATTGGCAGAGTGCATGAATGGCCTCTCTACCTGTTCCTGACCAGAGGATAATTACTTTCCATGTCCCATCACCAGAAGGTAGAAAGATCCTATTCATTTCTGGTCTCTACACCTAGGTCTCCATTCAAAAGAAACCCAGCTAGTCAGGGCTTACAAAGCTAAGGGGTTAAATGAAAGGAGCACATGAAAGCTAGAGATTTTCCACCGCCACAATTTCTCCAGTCTCTGTAGCTGACAAAAGAGATATTTGAGATCAGGCTAAGCATAATTAGAAAGCAATGACCTTGCCACTGTCTCTTATTATTAACCTTATTTTTGCTGTGAAAAAAGACAGTGGAGCTTGATGCGCCAATCTCACCCTGTTGTACCTGGAGAAATGCCTGCATGATAATAGAACCTGTGACTGTTCGCACACAGTCATCTGGAAAGCAATCCTGATGGTAAAAGGCCTGCCTTTGGTGTGGAGATAGTTATAAACACAGAAATGAAATTGATAGATATGAGATAGTAAAAACAGTCCCATACATCCCTGTGTGACACGAATTCCAGAGTGACTGTGGACAATGATAACATGGCTCAACAGAGGATCTCATTGAGAGTTAAGCTCAAAATGAAGTGAAAAAACCCTGGTTCTCTTTCCTATAAATACACCTTTAAACATACAGACTGGGTTGTATTCAAGTCAATTGTGATCCATCATGATCAGTATTGCAAATAATTCCTCAATGCAATAGTCTACCTGCCATTGATGTAGCAGTGGTGTAAGCCAACCTAATGTGAAGAAAGCGAGAGGCTCTTATCATACCTTGCTCTTCAAAGCAAAAGCGTAAGCTTTGTAGACCGCATGCCAGATCCATACACTGTACTATTACAATACCTGCATGCTGTGTTTGAATGAAGATTGACTTCTAAAAGTGTGCTGGGTGTTGTCAGTGTGTGTGAGGTTGATGCTACAGAGACTGCAAAAGCTCAGCTGTATTTCCTCCTGCTGGCTCCAGTCCAAGCTTTCCCAATATTTCCTTTAAAAAAGTATTCCCAGGCAGGTAATAAATTTTTTCTGGTTAGATTCCTGGCAAGGATCTGTAGTGTAGGTATAAATGATTCCAATGGAGCATGGACTGGAATTTAATTGATCAGAATGCCTTCTACTCTGCCATTCAAGTGGACTGAGCGTAATACATGCAGATAACTAGAAAAGTTTAGGACAGCGTCTGGCAGGCCAGCTGAGAAGGTAGTGCTAAGCAGCAGCGGGGGCTGTGCCAAACACACCAATTAATATCAGAAGCCACGTTGAGTGCTGAGCGTGGCCCATCAACAGAGCTGTCACGTCAAGAGGGCCCGTTCGTTGTGCAGGTGATGCAGCAACACTGGCCCCCATTTGATTACCGCCCATCCATCCGCCCCCACTGCCAGCCCACACAGCCGCCCTCCAAACAAGATCAATGGGAAGATGGCTCACCCAGTGATGGGAGGCCCATTACCCAGACATCACTCCACCTCCGTGGGGCAGGAGGCAAGCCTACAGTCAGACTGTATGGATGAGCCGGGCCCTGGAGAGATACTAGACAACAAGCAGTGAGGTTTTCCTAATTCCTTCATAAGGCCCAGTCAAAGACTTTCCACTGTCTGTACGTCTATGGGAAGTGTTTACTATAAAGTGCATTCGGAAACTATTCAGATCCCTTGACTTTTTCCACATTTTGTTACGTTACAGCCTTATTCTGAAATGGATTGAATAATTGTTTTCCTCATCAATCTACACACAATACCCCATAATGACGAAGCAAAAACAGATTTAGAAATTTTAGCAAATGTATTAAAAATAAAAAACAGAAATACCTTATTTACATAAGTATTCAGACCCTTTACTATGAGACTCGAAATTGAGCTCAGGTTCATCCTGTTTCCATTGATCATCCTTGAGATGTTTTTACAACTTGATTGGAGTCAATTCAAGTAAATTCAATTGATTGGACATGATTTGTCGGTGTCCCGTGTAGCTCAGTTGGTAGAGCATGGCGTTTGCAACGCCCGGGTTGTGGGTTCGATTCCCACAGGGGGCCAGTATGAAAATGTATGCACTCACTAACTGTAAGTCGCTCTGGATAAGAGCGTCTGCTAAATGACTGAAATGTAAATGTAAATTTGGAAAGGCACATAAATGGCTATATAAGGTCCCACAGTTGACAGTGCATGTCAGAGCAAAAACCAAGCCATGAGATCGAAGGAATTGTCCATAGAGCTCTGAGACAGCATTGTGTCGAGGCACAGATCTGGGGAAGGGTACCAAAAAATTTTGGCCTCCATCATTCATTTGGCTGCCCGGCCAAACTGAGCAATCGGGGGAGAAGGCCCTTGGTCAGGGACGTGACCAAGAACCTGATGGTCACTCTGACAGAGCTCCAGAGTTCCTCTGTAGAGATGGGAGAACCTTACAGAAGGACAACCATCTCTGCAGCACTCCACCAATCAGGCCTTTATGGTAGAGTGGCCAGACGGAAGCCACTCCTCAGTAAAAGGGACATGACAGCCCACTTGGAGTTTGCCAAAAGGAACCTAAAGGACTCTCAGACCATGAGAAACAAGATTCTCTGGTCTGATGAAACCAAGATTTAACTCTTTGGCCTGAATGCCAAGCGTCACGTCTGGAGGAAACCTGGCACCATCCCTGAAGCATGGTGGTGGCAGCATCATGCTGTGGGGATGTTTTTCAGCGGCAGGGACTGAGAGACTAGTCTGGATCGAGGGAAAGATGAACGGAGCAAAGTACAGAGAGATCCTTGATGAAAACCTACTCCAGAGCGCTTAGGACCTCAGACTGGGGCGAAGGTTCACCTTCCAACAGGATAACGACCCTAAGCACACAGCCAAGACAACACAGGAGTGGCTTCGGGACAAGTCACTGAATGTCCTTGAGTGGCCCAGCCAGAGCCCTGACTTGAACCCGATCGAACATCCCTGGAGAGACCTGAAAATAGCTATGCAGCGACGCTCCCCATCCAACCTGACAGAGCTTGAGAGGATATACAGAGAAGAATGGGAGAAACTCCCCAAATACAGGTGTGCCAAGCTTGTAGCATCATACCCAAGTAGACTGAAGGCTGTAATCGCTGCCAAAGGTGGTTCAACAAAGTACTGAGTAAAGGGTCTGAATACTTATGTAAATTTGCTATTTCAGTGTTTTATTTTTAATCAAATTAGCAAACATTTCTAAAAACCTGTTTTTGATTTGTGGTAATGGGGTATTGTGTGTAGATTGATGAGGTAATTTAAAATAAAAATCAATTTTAGAATAAGGCTGAAATGTAACAAAATGTGGAAAAGTGAAGGGGTCTGAATACTTTCCGAATGCACTGTAGATCTTGTATTATGGACTTCTCTGATGTAATGTGATGAAAGCATTTAGATTCAGGTTATAACTCCTAAGGCTGGTATTCCTTCAAACCTGCCATAGCAATGTTTACACAGTCTTTATTTACAATATACAGTACATCCTGTGCCCACACACTTCTAATTCTGAAAAGTGAAAGCATACCTGTCAGAGGGGTCTCCCTGGTAGTAGTTGTAGGTTTTTATACCATACCCAAGACCAGTCTGTAAGTTTAATTTGACCATTGGCAAAATAGTTACTGCGTAAATACTGCAATGCGGGTTTGATTGAATTGAGCCCTAAATGTAATAACATTTCTCTGTTTTTTGTCATTAAAGGTGCTGGTACATGGTAATATCTAAGGTATCCCCAAAAACAACAATGAAATAGAAAACAGGATATTATTCTATTTTGAAAGCACAGTCAGGTTTTTAAGTGTTATCGCTGAAGAGGAACTGGCTGCCAGTCAATTTGACGGACAGCTCTAAATGTAACTCTATCGCAGTGTGTGAAATGGAGAGGAAATGGCTTTGAGTGACTTATTTTATCTGTTGACTTATATCCTGCTCATATTTACCATAAAGCCCCCTATCATCACACCTCACTCCATCATCCGCCTCCTCAACTGCTTTGTCTTCCACAAGCAAAGAAATGGAATCTCATGGGGCCTCAAAGCTTATTAGCTTATGAACTATGACTGACATTTCACAATTTTGAACCTGATGTGCGTTTTGTTTTGTGGTGTTTGTGTGTTTCTTTGATGATTTGCATAAAGAGAAAAAAAAAAAGGATAAAAGAGAGAACATTCTCTCACCTCATTCTCATGTATGAGAAGATTAGATGTCTAGGAAATCTAATCTAATAATGTCTGTCACACATTTATCAATTAATTGATGTTGCCTAAGTATTCATAATGAAATAGTGGCTGTGAGATGTGACAACTGGCATATGCATGCACACACACACACACACACACACACACACACACACACACACAAAAGCACTCATGCATGCACGCAAGCACGCACATACACAAACACACACACACAATGGTATCTGTATGCTTAGAACCCCAGCTATTTCCAGGGACTGGGATCAGGCTGTGTTGACTGCCAATGATGAGATATTGATTAGCCAGGAAATGTCATTGTTGAATAATAGCCTGAAGCCATGAGAGTTTCTCTGAAAGGAGGGGGAGTGTTCCTCTGCTGCCACTGGGTGAAGCTGTTATCGCTCGGTTCCATCTGCGCTTGGACAGAAAGGCCTCTCAGTCTATAGTGCGTGCAACACAGTTCACTGAGCAGTTGTCATCTGTAGCAAACAGAAAGGCAGATGCTTGCTGCATGTGTACTTCCTACTGAAATGATGCGATGCGACGCGGATGTTTGGAACGTCTGATTTTGGCTTCCCTTTTTGCTCTTTATTTTTGAATCTGTAGTTGAGTATAGTGTAAGAAAGAAACTAGGCTGCCGTGAAATCGGACTGAAGACTCAAAACATACAGATGCGCCTCTGTCAGTCATCTCAGTAAAGGGTCCAGAGTGAGGGAAATGATGAGACCGAAGCTTTCTGAAATTGCCTTCACAATTGCTGTCCATACTACTGTATATGATAGACAGAGTAATGGTCTGCTTTTCTGAGAGAATTCTCTTATATATGAGATATACAATAGCATTCCCACATGTGCACATTGTTGACATACAGTATATTTGACATTTGTGTCTTCAAGCATAATTGAGAAATAATTAATTGAAGTTGGAACATTTGTGTCACTTTGGCCTTACTTTAAAGGGAAAATTCACTCACATCTTTTGGGATGCGGCTTCATCCACCCAGCAAAACTAATCTTGACCTTCCAGAATACAACACACACATTTTCCACTGCCAAAGAGGCTCAAGACTTCTTCGAAAAGCACATCAAACCCAACACACAAGGGGACGAGCCGACCGATAAAATCAAATCAAATGTTATTTGTCACATGCGCTGAATACAACAGGTGTAGACCTTGCAGTGAAATGCTTACTTACAAGCCCTTAAACAACAATGCAGTTTTAAGAAAGAATACCCCAAAAAAAATAAGAAATAAAAGTTACAAATAGCAGCAGTAAAATAACAATAGTTAAATAACAATAGTTAAATAACAATAGCGAGGCTATATACAGGGGGTACCAGCACAGAGTCAATGTGCGGGGGCACCGGTTAGTCGAGGTAATGGAGGTAATATGTAAATGTAGGTAGAGTTATTAAAGTGACTATGCATACTGTAGAAAATAAACAGAGAGTAGCAGCAATGTAAAAAAAGGTGGGGGGCAATGCAAATAGTCTGGGTGGCCATTTGATTAGATGTTCAGGAGTCTTATGGCTTGGGGGTAGAAGCTGTTTAGAAGCTTCTTGGACCTAGACTTGGCGCTCCGGTACCGCTTGCCGTGCGGTAGCAGAGAGAACAGTCTATGACTAGGATTGCTGGAGTCTTGGACAATTTTTAGGGCCTTCCTCTGACACCGCCTGGTATAGAGGTCCTGGATGGCAGGAAGCTTGGCCCCAGTGATGTTCTGGGCCGTACGCACTACCCTCTATAGTGCCTTGCGGTACCAGGCAGTGATGCAACCAGTCAGGATGCTCTCGATGGTGCAGCTGTCGAACCTGAGGATCTGAGGACCCATGCCAAATCTTTTCAGTCTCCTGAGGGGGAATAGGTTTTGTCGTGCCCTCTTCATGACTGTCTTGGTGTGCTTGGACCATGTTAGTTTGTTGGTGATGTGGACACCAAGGAACTTGAAGCACTCAACCTGCTCCACTACAGCCCCGTCGATGAGAATGGGGGCGTGCTCAGTCCTCTTCTTTTTCCTTTAGTCCACAATCATCTCCTTTGTCTTGATCACGTTGAGGGAGAGGTTCTTGTCCTGGCACCACAAGGCCAGATCTCTGACCTCCTCCCTATAGGCTGTCTCGTCGTTGTTGGTGATCAGGCCTACCACTGTTGTGTCATCGGCAAACTTAATGATGATGTTGGAGTCGTGCCTGGCCATGCAGTCATGAGTGAACAGGGAGTACAGGAGGGGACTAAGCACGCACCCCTGTGGGGCCCCTGTGTTGAGGATCAGCATGGCAGATGTGTTGTTACCTACCCTTACCACCTGGAGGCGGCCCGTCAGGAAGTCCAGGATCCAGTTGCAGAGGGAGGTGTTTAGTCCCAGGGTCCTTAGCTTGGTGATGAGCTTTAAGGGCACTATAGTGTTGAACGCTGAGCTGGAGTCAATAAATTGCATTCTCACATAGGTGTTCCTTTTGTCCAGGTGGGAAAGGGCAGTGTGGAGTGCAATAGAGATTGCATCATCTGTGGATCTGTTGGGGCGGTATGCAAATTGGAGTGGATCTAGGGTTTCTGGGATAATGGTGTTGATGTGAGCCATGACCAGCATTTCAAAACATTTCATGGCTACAGACGTGAGTGCTACGGGTCGGTAGTAATTTAGGCAGGTTATCTTAGTGTTCTTGGGCACAGGGACTATGGTGGTCTGCTTGAAACATGTTGGTATTACAGACTCAGACAGGGAGAGGTTAAAAATGTTAGTGAAGACACTTGCCAGTTGGTCTGCACATGCTCGGAGTACACGTCCTGGTAATCCGTCTGGCCCTGCGGCCTTGTGAATGTTGACCTGTTTAAAGGTCTTACTCACATCGGCTACGGAGAGCGTGATCACACAGTCGTCCGGAACAGCTGATGCTCTCATGCATGTTTCAGTGTTACTTGTCTCGAAGCGAGCATAGAAGTAATTTAGCTTGTTTGGTAGGCTCGTGTCACTGGGCAGCTCGAGGCTGTGCTTCCCTTTGTAGTCTGTAATAGTTTGCAAGCTCTGCCACATCCGATGAGCGTCAGAGCCGGTTTTAGTACGATTCGATCTTAGTCCTGTATTGACGCTTTCCTGTTTGATGGTTCATCGGAGGGCATATCAGGATTTCTTAGAAGCTTCCGGGTTAGATTCTCGCTCTTTGAAAGCAGCAGCTCTACCCTTTAGCTCAGCGTGGATGTTGCCTGTAATCCATGGCTTCTGGTTGGGGTATGTACGTACAGTCACTGTGGGGACGACGTCATCGACGTCACTGATGTGGTGTACTCCTGAATGCCATCGGAAAAATCCTGGAACATATTCCAGTCTGTGCTAGCAAAACACTCCTGTAGCTTAGCATCTGCTTCATCTGACCACTTTTTTATTGACCGAGTCACTGGTGCTTCCTGCTTTAGTTTTTGCTTGTAAGCAGGAATCAGGAGGATATAATTATGGTCAGATTTGCCAAATGGAGGGTGAGGGAGAGCTTTGTACGCGTCTCTGTGTATGGAGTAAAGGTGGTCTAGAGGTTTTTTTTCCCTCTGGTTGCACATTTAACATGCTGGTAGAAATTAGGTAAAACGGATTTAAATTTCCCTGCATTAAAGTCCCCGGCCACTGGATGAGCGTTTTCCTGTTTGCTTATGGCCGTATACAGCTCATTGAGTGCGGTCTTAGTGCCAGCTTCGGTTTGTGGTGGTAAATAGACAGCTACGAAGAATATTTACATTTTAGATTTTTAGATTTTAGTCATTTAGCAGACGCTCTTATCCAGAGCGACTTACAGTTAGTGATTGCGTACATTTTTTTTTTCTTTTTTCATACTATATATGAAAACTCTCTTGGTAGATAGTGTGGTCTACAGCTTATCATGAGATACTCTACCTCAGGCGAGCAAAACCTCGAGACTTCCTTAGATATCGTGCACCAGCTGTTGTTTACAAATATACATAGGCCGCCACCCCTTGTCTTACCAGAGGCTGCTGTTCTATCCTGCCGATACAGTGTATAACCCTCCAGCTGTATGTTATTCATGTCGTCGTTCAGCCACGACTCGGTGAAACATACGATATTACAGTGTTTAATGTCCCGTTGGTAGGATATACGTGATTTTAGTTTGTCCACTTTATTATCCAGCGATTGTACGTTGGCCAATAGTACCGATGGCAAAGGCAGATTAGCCACTTGTCGCCGACTCCTTGTCAGGCACCCCGATCTCCTTCCGCGATATCTGTCTCTTTCTTCTGCGAATGACGGGATGAGTGCCCTGTCGGGTGTCTAGAGCAAATCCCTCTCATCCGACTCATTAAAGAAAAATTATTTGTCCAGTTCAAGGTGAGTAATCGCTGTTCTGATGTCCAGAAGCTCTTTTCGGTCATAAGGGACGGTAGCAGCAACATTATGTACAAAATAAGTTACAAACAATGCGAAAAAACTAACAAAATGACACGGTTGGTTAAGAGCCGTTAAAATGGCAGCCATCCCCTCCGGCGCCATTTCTGGTCCTAGATCTAGGCTAACCCCAATTTGGCTGCCTCATTATTCAGGTATGCTATCCGTGCACAACACGCAGCCTAGCCTATGGCTATGATGGTGCCCTCAGCTTAAGACAATGATGAAGATACCCCCTCAATTGGGTAAAAGGAACACTATTATTACTATTATTGCTGAACATTGGACTTCATTATTATTATATTGCCTGTGATCCAGGACATTTAGATAATGACGACACCACGCCAATTAGTGGACAATACATTAAAGTGTCACAGACTGGGGCTGCTTCCTTATGGGGATACATTGCATTGCATCCTTATATGGGCTAAATATGGCAATATATACTGAACAAAAATATACAGTGCATTCGGAAGTATTCAGACCCCTTCCCTTTTTCCACATTTTGCTACGTTACAGCCTTATTCAATCTACACACAAAGGGAAAACAGGTTAACTTTTTTTTGCAAATGTATAACAAAAACACACAAAACAAACCATATTTACATAAGTATTCAAATCAAATCAAATCAAATTTGACCCTTTGCTCGATATTGAGCTCAGTTGCATCCTGTTTCCATTGATCATCCTTGAGATGCTTCTACAACTTGATTGGAGTCCACCTGTGGTCAATTCAATTGATTGGACATGATTTGGAAAGGCACACACCTGTCTATATAAGATCCCACAGTTGACAGTGCATGTCAGAGCAAAAACCAAGCCATGAGGTTGAAGGAATTGTCTGTAGATCTGGGGAAGGGTACCAAAAAATTTCTGCAGCATTGAAGGTCCCCAAGAACACAGTGGCCTCCATCATTCTTAAATGGAAGAAATTTGGAACCACCAAGACTCTTCCTAGAGCTGGCCGCCCGGCCAGCATTGCTTGCTGTTTGGGGTTTTAGGTTGGGTTTTCTGTATAGCGCTTTGTGACATCTGCTGATGTAAAAAGGGCTTTATAAATACATTTGATTGATTGATTCATTGATTGAAGGGCCTTGGTCAGGGAGGTGACCAAGAACCTGATGATCACTCTGACAGAGCTCCAGAGTTCCTCTCTGGAGATGGGAGAACCTTCCAGAAGGACATCCATCTCTGCAGCACTCCACCAATCAGGCCTTTATGGTAGAGTGGCCAGACGGAATTCACTCCTCAGTAAAAGGCACATGAAAGCCTGCTTGGAGTTTACCAAAAGGCACCTAAAGGACTCTGCGACCATGAGAAACAAGATTCTCTGGTCTGATGAAACCAAGATTGAACTCTTTGGCCTGAATGCCAAGCGTCAAGTCTAAAGGAATCCTGGCACCATCCCTATGGTAAAGCTTGGTGGTGGCAGCATCATGCTGTGGGGATGTTTTTCAGCGGCAGGGACTGGGAGATTAGTCAGGATAGAGGGAAAGATGAACGGAGCGAAGTACAGAGAGATCCTTGATGAAAACCTGCTCCAGAGCGCTCAGGACCTCAGACTGGGGCGAAGGTTCAACTTCCAACAGGACAACGACCCTATGCACACAGCCAAGACAACACAGGAGTGGCTTCAGGACAAGTCTCTGAATGTCCTTGAGTGGCCCAGCCAGAGCCTGGACGTGAACCCGATGGAACGAGACCTGAAAACAGCTGTGCAGCGACGCTCCCCATCCAACCTGACAGAGCTTGAGAGGATCTGCAGAGAAGAATGGGAGAAACTCCCCAAATACAGGTGTGCCAAGCTTGTAACGTCATACCCAAGAAGACTTGAGGCTGTAATCACTGCCAAAGGTGGTTCAACAAAGTACTGAGTAATTTCAACGATTTTACTGAGTTACAGTTCATATAAGGAAATCTGTCAATTGAAATGAATTCATTAGGCCCTACTCTATGGATTTCACATGACTGGGCAGGGACGCAGCCATGGGTGGGCCTGGTAGGGCATAGGCCTGCTTCTGGGACAAAATTACAAAATTCATTTTGAATTGTATTAATGTAAAAATGCAATGCTTTGCATCTACTATGTTACTTAACGAGGATAACTCCTTGAATCTTTCAATCAGAGACGATTACTGCTGGCAGGCAGCACTGACGCAAAAAATACAGTGGGGAAAAAAAGTATTTAGTCAGCCACCAATTGTGCAAGTTCTCCCACTTAAAAAGATGAGAGAGGCCTGTAATTTTCATCATAGGTACACGTCAACTATGACAGACAAATTGAGGGAAAAAAATCCAGAAAATCACATTGTAGGATTTTTTATGAATTTATTTGCAAATTATGGTGGAAAATAAGTATTTGGTCACCTACAAACAAGCAAGATTTCTGGCTCTCACAGACCTGTAACTTCTTCTTTAAGAGGCTCCTCTGTCTTCCACTCGTTACCTGTATTAATGGCACCTGTTTGAACTTGTTATCAGTATAAAAGACACCTGTCCACAACCTCAAACAGTCACACTCCAAACTCCACTATGGCCAAGACCAAAGAGCTGTCAAAGGACACCAGAAACAAAATTGTAGACCTGCACCAGGCTGGGAAGACTGAACCTGCAATAGGTACGCAGCTTGGTTTGAAGAAATCAACTGTGGGAGCAATTATTAGGAAATGGAAGACATACAAGACCACTGATAATCTCCCTCGATCTGGGGCTCCACGCAAGATCTCACCCCGTGGGGTCAAAATGATTCCAAGAACGGTGAGCAAAAATCCCAGAACCACACGGGGGGACCTAGTGAATGACCTGCAGAGAGCTGGGACCGAAGTAACAAAGCCTACCATCAGTAACACACTACGCCGCCAGGGACTCAAATCCTGCAGTGCAAGACGTGTCCCCCTGCTTAAGCAAGCACATGTCCAGGCCCGTCTGAAGTTTGCTAGAGTGCATTTGGATGATCCAGAAGAGGATTGGGAGAATGTCATATTGTCAGATGAAACCAAAATAGAACTTTTTGGTAAAAACTCAACTCGTCGTGTTTGGAGGACAAAGAATGCTGAGTTGCATCCAAAGAACACCATACCTACTGAGAAGCATGGGGGTGGAAAAATCATGCTTTGGGGCTGTTTTTCTGCAAAGGGACCAGGACGACTGATCCGTGTAAAGGAAATAATGAATGGGGCCATGTATCGTGAGATTTTGAGTGAAAACCTCCTTCCATCAGCAAGGGCATTGAAGATGAAACGTGGCTGGGTCTTTCAGCATGACAATGATCCCAAACACACCGCCCGGGCAATGAAGGAGTGGCTTCGTAAGAAGCATTTCAAGGTCCTGGAGTGGCCTAGCCAGTCTCCAGATCTCAACCCCATAGAAAATCTTTGGAGGGAGTTGAAAGTCCGTGTTGCCCAGCGACAGCCCCAAAACATCACTGCTCTAGAGGAGATCTGCATGGAGGAATGGGCCAAAATACCAGCAACAGTGTGTGAAAACCTTGTGAAGACTTACAGAAAACGTTTGACCTGTGTCATTGCCAACAAAGGGTATATAACAAAGTATTGAGAAACTTTTGTTATTGACCAAATACTTATTTTCCACCATAATTTGCAAATAAATTCATTAAAAATCCTACAATGTGATTTTCTGGATTTTTTTTTCTTATTTTGTCTGTCATAGTTGACGTGTACCTATGATGAAAATTACAGGCCTCTCTCATCTTTTTAAGTGGGAGAACTTGCACAATTGGTGGCTGACTAAATACTTTTTTTCCTCACTGTATGTTGTCTCTTAGATGGATATCACCTCACTCTCTCCCAATTCACCAGTGGATACAGTTACTATTAGAAGTTGTAACATTTGAATTATCGACAACAAGAATGAATGGTGCTTGTCAAGGAACAATTGAGGCCTGGACAAATATACTTGAGTCTTCAAAGAATAATCTAAACTAAAGCCCAACACATACAAATAAACAATCTATACAGTCCAACACATACATACATTCACACCCCTTGACTTTTTCCACATTCTGTTGTGTTACAGCCTGAATTAAAATGGATTAAATTGAGATTGTATGTCACTGCCCTACACACAATACCTCATAATGTCAAAGTTGAATTATGTTTTTTGAAATTTTTACAAATTAATTAAAAATGAAAAGCTGAAATGTATTGTCAGTAAGTATTCAACCCCTTTGTTATGGCAAGCTTAAATAAGTTCAGGAGTGAAAATGTGCTTAACCATTCACATAATAAGTTGCATGGACTCAGTGTGCAGTAATAGTGTTTAATATGATTTTTTAAATGACTACCTCATCTCTGTACCCCACACATACAATGATTTGTAAGGTCCCTCAGTCGAGCAATGATTTTCAAACACAGATTCAACCACAAAGACCAGGGAGGTTTTCCAATGCCTCACAAAGAAGGGCAACTATTGGTAGATGAGTAAAAATAAAAATAAAGTAGACATTGAATATCCCTTTGAACATGGTGAAGTTATAAATTACACTTTGGATGGTGTATCAATACACCCAGTCACTACAAAAGTACAGGCGTCCTTCCTAACTCAGTTGCCGGAGAGGAAGAAAACCGCTCAGGGATTTCACCATGAGGCAATGGTGACTTTAAAACAGATTCAGAGTTTAATGGCTGTGATAGGAGAAAACTTGGACCAACAACATTGTAGTTACTCCACAATACTAACCTAATTGACAGAGTGTGAGTGTGAGAGTGTGATTTGAAGGAGTCAGGCGCAGGAGGGTAAATCCCCGAATACAGAGTTTATTCCATAGGCCACAGTTACGCTGGATAGCGTCAACAGCACAGGGCGTAATGCAGGCGCACTGGAACACAATACAGGCCCACGGGGAGAAATAACCCCGGCAATACAAAGTACGGGTAGCTCAACCGAGCTACACTCATCTTCACATAAAACAATCACCCACAAGGACAAGGGGCAGAGGGAACACTTCTACACAGACTAATGAGGGGATATGTGTGTGTAATTGACAAGACAAGACAAATGGAATGATGATATATGGAGCGGCAGTGGCTAGTAAGCCGGTGACGACGAACGCCGAAACCTGCCCGAACAAGGAGGGGAGGCAGCCCCTAAAACATGCATCCTGTTTGCAACAACACACTAAAGTAATACTGCAAAAATGGTGGCAAAGCAATTAACTTTTTGTCCTGAATACAAAGTGTTATGTTTGGGGCAAATCCAATACAACACATTAACTGAGTACCACTCTCCATATTTTCAAGCATAGTGGTGGCTGCATCATGATATGGGTATGCTTGTAATTGTTAAGGACTGGGGAGTTGTTCAGGATAAAACAGAAACGGAATGGAGCTAATCACAGGCAAAATCCTAGAGGAAAGCCTGGTTCAGTCTGCTTTCCACCAGACACACTAAGATCCTCAAAAAGTTGTACAGCTGCACCATCGAGAGCATCCTGACTGGTTGCATCACTGCCTGGTATGGCAACTGCTCGGCCTCCGACCGCAAGGCACTACAGAGGGTAATGCGTACGGCCCAGTACATCACTGGGGCCAAACTTCCTGCCATCCAGGACCTCTATACCAGGCGGTGTCAGAGGAAGGCCCTCAAAATTGTCAAAGACTCCAGCCACCCTAGTCATAGACTGTTCTCTCTGCTACCGCACGGCAAGCGGTACCGGAGCGCCAAGTCTAGGTCCAAAAGGCTTCTCAACAGCTTCTACCCCTAGCCATAAGACTCCTGAACAGCTAATCATGGCTACCCAGACTTTTTTTGCACTGCCCCCCCACCCCCACCCCATCTTTTTACGCTGCTGCTACTCTGTTAATTATTTATGCATAGTCACTTTAACTCTACCCACATGTACATATTACCTCAACTACCTCAACTAGCCGGTGCCCCCACACATTGACTCTGCCCCGGTACCCCCCCTGTATATAGCCTCCCTACTGTTATTTTATTTTACTTCTGCTCTTTTTTTCTCAACACTTTTTTGTTGTTGTTGTTTTATTTTACTTTTTTATTAAAAAATAAATGCATTGTTGGTTAAGGGCTGTAAGTAAGCATTTCACGGTAATGTCTACTACACCTGTTGTATTCAAATAAATTTTGATTTGATTTGATTTGACACTGACCTAAAACACAAGGTCAAATATACACTGGAGTTGCTTACCAAGACTACATTGAATGTTCCTTAGTGGCTTAGTTACAGTTTTGACCTAAATCGGCTTGAAAATCTATGGTAAGACTTGAAAATCTACAATGATCAACAACCAACTTGACAGAGCTTAAATAATTTTTAAAAGAATAATGGGCAAATATTGTACAATCCAGGTGTTCAAAGCCCTTAGAGACTTACCCAGAAAGACTCACAGCTGTAATCGCTGCCAAAGGTGACTCTAACATGTCAGGGGTGTGAATATTTATGCAAATGTCATTTTCTCTATTTCATAAAAAAAAAAGCAAACGTTTCTAAAAACATGTTTTCACTTTGTCATTATAGGGTATTGTGTGTAGATGGTGAGATTTTTTATTTAGTTAATCCATTTTGAATTCAGGCTGTAACACAACAAAATGTGGAATAAGTCAAGGATTTGAGTACTTTCTGAAGGCATATACAAAAAATAGCCAAATCAAAAAAGGTATAGTTTCAATATTCATGTTTATACAGTAAGCTCCAAAAGTATTGGGAGAGTGACACATTTGTTTTTGTTTTGGATCTGTTCTCCAGCACTTTGGATTTGAAGTGATACAATGACTATGAGGTTAAAGTACAGACTGTCAGCTTTAATTTTAGGGTATTTTCATCCATATCAGGTGAACCGTTTAGAAATTACAGCACTTTTTATGGACCAAAGGAATCAAAAGTAGTCAAAGTTTAGTATTTGGTCCCATATTCATAGAACGCAATGATTACATCAAGCTTTTGACTCTACAAACTTGTTGGATTCTTTTGCTGTTTGTTTTGGTTGTGTTTCAGATTATTTTGTGCCTAATAGAAATGAATGGTAAATAATGTATTGTGTCATTTTGGAGTCACTTTTATTGTAAATAAGAATAGAGTATGTTTCTACATTAATATGGATGCTACCATGATTACAGATAGTCCTGAATAAATCGTGAATAATTATGAGTGAGAAAGTTAAATGCACAAATATCATATCCCCAAGACATTTACTCAGTACTTTGTTGAAGCACCTTTGGAAGCGATTACAGCCTCGAATCTTCTTGGGTATGACGCTACAAGCGTGGCACACCTGTACTTGGGGAGTTTCTCCCATTCTTCTCTGCAGATCCTCTCAAGCTCTGTCAGGTTGGATGGGGAGCGTCGCTGCACAGCTATTTTCAGGTCTCTCCAGGGATGTTCGATCGGGTTCAAGTCCGGGCTCTGGCTGGGCCACTCAAGGACATTCAGAGACTTGTCCCGAAGCCACTCCTGCGTTGTCTTGGCTGTGTGCTTAGGGTCATTGTCCTGTTGGAAGGTGAACCTTTGCCCCAGTCTGAGGTCCTGAGCGCTCTGGAGCAGGTTTTCATCAAGGATCTCTCTGTACTTTGCTCCGTTCATCTTTCTCTCGATCCTGACTAGTCTCCCATTCCCTGCCGCTGAAAAACATCCCCACAGCATGATGCTGCCACCACCATGCTTCACCGTAGGGATGGTGCCAGGTTTCCTCCAGACGTGATGTTTGGCATTCAGGCAAAATAATTTAATCTTGGTTTCATCAGACCAGAGAATCTTGTTTCTCATGGTCTGAGAGTTTTTAGGTGCCTTTTGGCAAACTCCAAGCGGGCTGTCATGTGCCTTTTACTGAGGAATGGCTTCCGTCTGGCCACTCTACCATAAAGGCCTGATTTGGTGGAGTGCTGCAGAGATGGTTGTCCTTCTGGAAGGTTCTCCCATCTCCACAGAGAAACGCTGAAGCTCTGTCAGAGTGACCATCGGGTTCTTGGTCACCTCCCTGACCAAGCCCCTACTCCCCTGATTGCTCAGTTTGGCCGGGCGGCCAGCTCTAGGAAGAGTCTTGGTGGTTCCAAACTTCTTCCATTTAAGAATGATGGAGGTAGAACTGTGTTCTTGGGGACCTTCAATGATGCAGAAATGTTTTGTTACCCTTCCCCAGATCTGTGCCTCGATACAGTCCTGTCTCGGAGCTCTACGGACAATTCCTTCGACCTCATGGCTTGGTTCTTGCTCTGACATGCACGGTCAACTGTGGGACCTTATATAGACAGTTGTATGCCTTTCCAAATCATGTCCAATCAATTGATTTTACGACAGGTGGACTCCAATCAAGTTGTAGAAACATCTCAAGGATGATCAATGGAAACAGGATCTGCCTGAGCTCAATTTCGAGTCTCATAGCACGGCAAGTGGTACCGGAGCGCCAAGTCTAGGTCTAAGAGGCTTCTAAACAGCTTCTACCCCCAAACCATAAGACTCCTGAACATCTAATGAAATGGCTACCCAGACTATTTGCGTTGCCCCGCATGTAACAAATCAAAATTGATTTGATATGGATACTTATGTAAATAAGGTATTAATTTTTATTTTTATTTTTTACAAATATTTCTAAAAACCTGTTTGTCATTATGGGGTATTGTGTGTAGATTGATGAGGAAAAAAATTATTTAATCAATTTTAGATTAAGGCTGTACCGTAACAAAATGTGGAAAAAGTCAAGGGGTCTGAATACTTTCCGAATGCACTGTAAGTGAATTTGGTCCCCTAAAATGGGGGGGACTATGTACACAAAGTGCTGTAAACAGTTCACCCGATATGGATGAAAATACCCTCAACTTAAAGCTGAAAGTCTGCACTTTAACCTCATAATCATTGTATCATTTCAAATCCAATGTGCTGGAGTACAGAGCCAAAACAACAACAACAATTGTCACTGTCCCAACACTTTTGGAGCTCACTGTATTTGTCAATATTCATAGATTAATATTAGACAATTGTTATTGAAATAAAAATCCTACTCATATTACAGAGTAAGCAGTAAAGCTTCATATGACACAACCTTTAGCTTTGTAGCACCTACAGATTAAACATTATGTAGTCCTAAAGGAGGCCTGGGTATGGCTAAAATGTCACAAATGTTCCAACTTCAATTAATTATTTCTCAATTATGCTTTAAGATACACGTCAAATATATGTCAACAATCCTTCCTCCAAAGGACACTTCTGTTGATCAAATTTTGTGAAAATCCCCCAAATCATGGGCTTTTTTTGTTCTAGTTTCATGAGGAATCACCACATTTCTATATTTGAGATATCTATAAGTGTGTGCGTGTGCGTGTCTGCTTGTGTGTAACTAGAGTGACAGCTCTGGATCTGGGAGAAGCTCCGAACTGGAAAAGCCAGGTGTAAATCTGAATTTGGGAATAACAGGCCTGTAAGAGGTAAATCTGGGAGTGCATGACAATCATTCGGAGCGCAGCAGAGCAAATTACTACATTTAAAAGAGAGGAATGCATCCGCCACAAAACAACCTCCCCCCATCCGGTCCATCACCATATCCCGATAAAACTGGAGAACGAATAAATAAATAAGAATCCCCATGACAACTGAGCGAGAACAATTGTCACGCTGCGTGCCGGATGACTGGCATCGCGGTCCCTTCATCCCTCTTAAGGCCCCCGACGGCAAATGCCAGAAGATATATTATTCATGGCGCCTCACTCCAAGTTCTATTGACAGGAAGCCGGGGAAAGTTCCCTGGTGCATATTCCTCTGTATGACTGTGCCGTCTCCGGCCCACACCATTTCAAACAGGTAGCACCCCCCAAGCCTATTTCAAAGGATACGTTTATGGGTAAAGGTGCCCTCGTGCTTTGACGTAGGCCCCTGGCGTTCTTAATGCCGGTCATTCAGGCGTGAGGACGTAGGGGAAGAGGCGGCGTCTGTTTCAGATAAACAACATGGAGTTGGCTGCCATGACTGGGTTCTCGTTAGCTAGGCGCTTCGCTCTGGGAGCCACCCCAAGAGATGCGTCGTGGTGCTGCCAAGTTTCAGTCACAGCTAACGGAAAAGAGAGAGTGCCTTTCCGCAAGCTTTAGTTATTCAAATCCTTTACCACCACCGAAGCCCCAGCACCCCACCCCCCCTGCACCACCCTGTTAATTCCTGAAGGACGATTAAGCCTTTTGCAAACCAATTACATAATAATAACAATGAATTATGCTGAAGACTCCCGTGGTAGGCAGTCATAAGTGGGTTGTAAACGAAGACTGAATATTGGAAACATATGTCCCTGCTTATATAGTCTCATTTGTGGTGAATTTGCATGTCCAGCTGTGTTCTTGGTAGTGGTATGAAACAATTAAAAGTTGTACTGGGGCAACTTATGCAAAACACAGATTGACATGGATTCGAAGAAGCATTGACATCGTAGACACAACATCCACTTTATGCTGTCTGTTTATCTTTTTGGAAACTTAGCAGACAGTTGCTGCCTTGAGGCCTACCTTCACCAGTCATTGTGGCCAGAAACAATGCTAAATAAGTTAATTAAAGTTGATTAATGTTATTCAACAGGTCAGAGAAATATAGTCCTCCATGTTTCCCCCCCCCCCCCGTTTTGGTTTGTAATAGTATTTGCAATTCACAGCAGCATGCTATTTTGGTCATAGCTCTTAATTATGATCGGTGTGTTATTGCTCACCAGAGCATAGCAAATTGCCGTTATGTTGTTTGCCTGGGCCTAATCTAATTGGCACATTGTCACAAAAGTAATTATCTGTCATTTAAATTGATGCCATAACCACAAGTTAGGGACGCACCTGCTGCCACCAGCCTGGCTGAGAATAAACAAGGACGAAGGCCCAGTCCCCCTACCTCCATGCTTCCCTGTAGTACAGGAGAGGGTGAAGGAACTCTGTTTCCCAGCTCCTGTCTGTATGTAATGTAACACACATGTAACTCCTCCAGCTACCCCTGCTATGATAATGACCTCTGGCAGGGTAGCTCCTACTCTCATCATCCCCAAACTGCACCTCTCCCTGTTCTGATTGACAGGACAGGAGTCCAAGCTGCACGTCAGAATTAGGCTTGCCTTGCCTTTCATCAACACAAGTGTGGGGCCACTATTGTTACTAAACCGATTAACTAGCGTGCTAATATTGTTGCACTCGCTAAGTCTAGGGGACTTAGGCCTAGTTAACTGGTCTGTCACCTGAATTAATGTGTGCATTTATGTGAGAAATCAGCGTTTGAGGACCTTGTTGGATGCACATGTGCCCAGGGAGACAGCAACCTTACCTTAGGTCCAGGGCCAGCTCTGTCTCTCTTGACCTCTTGCAGATTATTGTTGGTTCAGATGGTGATGAAACATAAATACAGTATGTACAAAAAGGAAAAATACGAAAGGCATGCCCAAACTGAAGACTAAAAAACAAACAAAAGGCCTCATGGCCACCAAACAAAACCCACAGCCTCATGGCTTGCGAGCTGGGACTCTGACTGACAATCATCTTAATTGGCAGTACCTGATGTGCTTTTCAATCAGGCTCAGTACCTGGACAAGTTTGCTGCTGTCCCCTGGGGGAATGGAGTGTGGAAGTGTCACCTGGATAGTGTATTTGTCTATGTCCTAACACTAACCTTACACCCATATCATAGCACTATGAACATGGATCTTGAGATATGATACTATATTACACTGATACAGTGTTTCTAATGTCTGTTTTTAACTGGACAAAAATAAGCAATGTTTCTGGACAAAGAGATACCATGTGTAATTACTTTTATTTGTAGACTGATACCTGTGGGTGTGGTTTAGACAGGGCAAACATACATTTGCGGGTGTTAAAATCTCGGTGAAGAGGTAAAAAGTGTTGTGAGTGTTTTCTGAGTGTTGATTCTAGTGGGGTTAACACCAGTGGGATTGAAATTGATGCCACTTGCAGTGAATAAATGAAGTGTTATTTGAATCACAGTGGAATCACCGCCGCGTGGTGTTGTTAATCGACTGTGAGTTAATTTCTGTTAACTCTCTGAGTTAAAAAGATGTGGGAGGGACCTCAGTATCATATTTCCCAGCATGCTTTGTTGCAGTTAGATTTTAGGAATAGTTTGTTTTAATATCACTAGCTAGGTTTCTATCTAATTGGCGACAGATTTTCATGCAAATATTCTAAAATCTGCTTAAAAACAATATGCGCATTTTCCCACCAAAGCGTGTTTCCATCCAATAGACTTGTTGCTGATAAAAGGCTGTGCATGATGACATAGCGCACATAAAGAACACTTTTGCGGTTGTCATGTACCTTGTAAAAAATATACGTAAAATGTTTCCACCGCATTTTCAACACTACGGATGGTTTTGTCACAAAAACTGTTGCGATAAATCACGAACTTGACCAATCTGGTTTTGGCGCATGCTCTCTAGACAACAGTTCGCTGATAAAGTAGACAGGGTAGGTTATGTGATGAGATATGGATAAGAGCAATATCATTTTTATTTGAAATGTGTCTTCCACATTAAACCCAACTCCTCTGAATCAGAGGTGCAGGGGACTTCTCCACCTTTTGGTTACTGGCCCAACGCTCTTAACCGCTAGGCTACCTGCCACCCATATGGTGGTTATTATATCAATATCTGCGTATAAAGCCGCTTCCACTGCCATTTCTCGCATAATTAATTTTACGCATAATTAATTTTACGGACACAAAAAGATCCCACCGTGTCGAACTAACAAATTGTATGTCGACATTTATTAAATTGAACCGACATTTCCTGTTTCCATCAGTCCGGTTGTAATTCCTTCGCATTAAATTGTTGGATGGAAACCTGGTTACTGTTTCTGCATGCAGATTGATTGATTAATTGATCTAAGATAAATAACTTACATTTTTCTAAACTAATCCAATCTGTAAGTGGTTGTACTTATTGCACCTGTTACTGAAATGGTTATTCCGGTTTAGATGGTTTAAGTAGTCTTGCTTGACAAGGTCTTCACCATAGCGATCATTCTGAATGCAGATTGTGGGTGATAAAATGTTCCAATTGTTGAATATCCTCCCTATGGCTGGATTCCTATAGGAATTACAAATTACTTCACAAGTCAGCATGTTGTGACTTGCAGGTCTGATTTGAATTGTATGATGTGGGGTCATAAAGGGTTTACTTTTAATTCAAACACATTCACTTAAGCAGTCACTTGGTGAAGGCTTCATGACTGAAAATTGATGAATGCAACAACTATGTCTCTGTCACTAACAAACACAGTCATGGGTGGGTAACTCTAACATTCACTCGAAAGGCACCCTGGAAAATATGCAAATAAGGCATTACACACTACAGTGTTAAAATACCCCCCCCACCCCAAAAAAATACAGTAACACTACATGTGTAATTCTCTAACACTGAGAAAGTGTAACAGCTAATAAGGTGTTAATTTAAGTCGGGATTTGAAACACCCATGGTGTTAGGGAACCAACACTCTGGGAGTGTTAGTTTATCAACACTTTGAAAAGTGTTAGTTAAACACTGTTTCGGTGGGTCACATATCATTTCAAAGAAAGTGTTAACTTTAACACTGTGGGTGTTAAAATTCTGATCTCAAATTTGCTGTGTACCTCCCGTTAAAGCCTATTACAAATGTGGAGGAGAGCTGGGCTCAGAGAGTGCTAAGTGTGCTGTGTGTCTGTATGAGAGACATGGCCTCCTACACCAAACACAGCACTGCAGGAGCATCTGATCAGCACTGGAAAGATTGTGTCTCACCCAATGCTGTGAGCTGCTGCAGACCTAATGCAGTTACATCAACCTGGCTCTGAGCATCAAGGTCTCTTTCTCTAAGTCTGGAAAAGCTGTCAGTAATTGGCTGAAGCAATCCAAACGTCCACTCCGACTTCAACGAGACTACCCACGATTTATCATTTAACAACCAGTTCATAAGAATGTCTTTAAAACATGATTGTCTTTAGTTGGGACTTCATGAAAACTTATTGAGGTCTAAGATATCACGATTTAAAATGTTATCATTTGTTTCTACAACATTTGTCAAAAGGTGTGCTGAAAGGTAGAGCCTTGATATAAATTATAGAGGGTATGGTTATGACAGACTTATTTTGGTTTTCTACATTTCCTCTGTCCTTGAGAAGGGCTCTTTCTCTCTGAAGATAAAATAACCTTGAAAACAGTGTCAATCCTCACAGTCAGATCCAGGCCCTTTCTGCTTTAAGTGCATGAATCCACAGCACTTTCTAGGCCTACAGTATGTACTGTAGATATATGAGTTCCATGGTAAGAAGCTCATGAGTAATGGGATATCACAGATGTCACAGAAATCAGGAATGGAGGAGAGAAACGTATTTTTGTCCTCAGGCTAACATTAAATATTAAAACTGTAAGAGGAAGAAGACTATGATGAATATGATCTTATTAATTTGTGCTTTAAATAAATCATGCAGGATTAATTTCTGACAGTGGTAGGCAGTAGGAAATGGTGATGACCAAGCCTCAGCCATGAGTCCCACTTACCAACTCTGTCGCTCACTAAAATGGAATAAAGACGAATAGAGACCCATATGATTGTGAGAAACAATTTCAACAATGGTAATTGATAACCCTCACCAAAGCACGGTTGCACAAAAACTGCATGGGTATGCATTGTCATGTAATACTCCTTCACTGTAGCTCTTTGTGACTTCGTATTGAAATGTTGACGTGGTCTCCTTTATTGTATGTGAGTCTTATATAGTTAATCAATGTCCATACTTAGAAATGACCAAATGTATTTTGTGATTAAATTTTTCTGACGTGACAAATAATCTCATGAAACATTTGCATTTCAGGGCGTTGAACGATGACTGTCTCTTGGAGTGATCATCATCTTTATGTATCTCCTTATTCATAGCATTGATGTGCAGATTTAAATCCTCCTGATGTGTGGTTTGATAAAGTTGCCACTGATCTCAATGCAGATGCCAAAGCATTCCCTTGGAGGGCCATGCTTTGACCTTGACAAATTGGATTCTGAAAGGCAATTCCTTCTGCAGGGTTTGACAATAGGAGTGTCAGTTTGACAAGACAGGAAGAGGATCCTTCTGGAGATTGGGGTATAAATAAAATAAAGAATGAGAAAGAAATAAAAGTAGGGAGCTCCTCCCTTTATCCTTATTGTCATACAGACTGGAGCTGCTCAGTCAGAGTTGAGGTTGTCAGTGATAATCTTAACTGACTATGACGGCTAGCAGAGAGGGACAAAGGGGCTACAGCCAGACTGCAGGTCTGATGGGCCACTGATTGCATAGCTGTCCAATACAGGGACAGTTGCTGTGGAAATGATGAATGATGTGTGTCTCAACCTTTTGCCCTCGGCCATCAAGATATGAAAACAACAGAAACGTCTCAACCAGGGAGAGAAGCCCTAATGCAGAAAGATGAAAACTGAAATTCAGCAGGCACGTCTGAATCCTAGCTCCTAAAATGTCATCCACACACTGTATCTCAAGTTAGGATTCCACCCCCAGTAAACGACAAAGCTGTTAACTTATCTATGTTTCTCGGAGAACGATGTTGGTGAACCCCTTATATTTTGTTTATTTTTGTACAACAGCTTTGTGTGTTATAACTTGCTCAAAGTGTGTCTTGTGATTTGAAGTGATCTGATATAGTCACACTGTAAATCTATATTTATTTTAATTGCATGCTCCCTCCAGGAATAGGATGTGTATGTAGCTAAAGGGGGGCAGGCGGTGCTCCTGTTCTGTGCCTGTACTCGTTCTCCCCCTCAGCTGTGAGTCGTGACTCAGGAGGCACTAGACTGGCTACCAGGTTCACAGCGACATATCTGAATAGCAGCTTATTGACCATTCCTGAGCCTGATCAATATTTAATGCCATCTTTAAGAGGATCAAATTCAACAGAAACTACTTTTAACCTTCTCCTGCAGATCACAGCTGGCACCTGGTGCACAGGGGGGGATCATTTAAGTGTTATCAAATGTGAACCAGTATTTCCTTCAGCTCATCTGAGCTCAGTGACTCGTTGGATTCCTTTTACTAGCGGATTCATGTTATCAGGTTGGCACTAAATGCACATGGTGTGTGGCTAATACAAAATAGGATTGAAATAATCTGAAAATCGATGTCATTATTGCTGTCATACATTTATTTTCTATTCTATTCCAACTTTATTCCACACACAAAAAAAGAAGGAGGCTGTTCTCAAAATTGATGACAGTGTGTTCTGGAACTCGTCACAGATGATACAGTGATGGCCCATCCACCAGAGAGAGGATTTGAGCCCTAAAACACATCAGACAGAGAAAAACAGACATGCCATGCTGAGTGCAAGGCACATTTCTGAATACCCCACTGTTTTAGCATCAAATGCCATCATGATTAATAACCTGAGGGGGAGAGTGCACGGAGAGGAGAGTGGATATGAGGGAGAGATATGCTGGAATATATTCAGGATGCAATGCTGGATTAGTCCATTAACAGTGACACTGCACTCCCTGATCTGTGTGTGGAATACTAAATTGGCCTTGCTCTCTGGGAGAATGGTGGGGTAAACTTCCTGTGCCTGTGGGCTGTGCCTCAGGTGAACCACCACTGGCTGCTTGTAGCATAGAGCCCCAAGTGCCAAACACACTCCACTGCTTCCCCTATATGTCACACATAGTTTATCTCAAAATCTACTCACAGCTGGATTCACTCATGTTGACAATTCACAATTTAATGGATTCACTCATTCCTGTTCTTTTCAGGATTGTACTTATAGTAAGAAACAATGATATGGTATCACCTAAAAGAGAGATGTCGCTCATCTGGAAAATGTACAAAGCAAGTCTTAGCTGTGATATGCAAATTCACCTTGTTCTAAATATCATAGTTATCATGGTTCGGTGGACCATAAATCACACTTGGACCATAAATCACACTTTAGATGGCTTATGCAGACTTCTGCATCTCTCTCTAATCACACTTTAGTGTGTTTAGTATGCCGGTGAGTTTGTCTTAAAAACAATTAGCTACAGACTTTCATAATAACCTCTGACCAAGCTGGTGAATATTGTTTGGTCCTAGATGGAATTAATTAAGCTTTGTGCGCTGAGGGAGTGGATGGCAGGATGAGATAATGTATTTTGTGTGATATGGGCCATTGACTACTTTTCCATAGCACAGGAACAATAATGAGAAAAAATACAGAATATCTGTGGATCCATTCACAACGGTGATTGTTTGTGGGTATTAAATTGTGCGTACATCTCTGAATGCTCGGGTAAAAAAAGGAAAGCCATTGTCAAAACATTTGTTAGCAAATTGCTTTTTCTGCCATTGTGCAGAGTTTTATGGATTCTGTGTTTTTGAAATTGAAAAAAATAAAGAAAATTTTTTCTGAGTTGCCTGGTGCTCCTCTACGTGCTTACTCCAGGGAATACATTTCTTAAGATATCTAAAGGGGTTATTGTGTTTTCTTTGCGGTAACTGAAAAATGAGGGAAGACAAATATTGTTTTTATCGAGAGTTGTTCCGTTACAGGCATGAATGTGGGCTTGAATTTTTTATGAAAGCACTGGTTCAAGTCAGCATTGGCACTGTCTTTGAAGTAACGCAGTCCCTGGTCAATTTCTGCTTCCTTCAATTAAATGTTGAAATGAGCTTCTATGAATGGTCATTTTCAGTAGGCCCTGATTTCTTCTGGAATTCCACTGCCTTAGCATATTTTTTAAAATGCATTTTATACAGCTGGTGCATGAAGGTTGGATGGAGGAAATATTGCTACAACTAAAGCCCTTTGTGTAAGTTTGTGTGTGCATCTATGTGTATGGCTGTAGCCAAGGATAGGGTAAGTGTTAAGGGCTCTATTCAATCAGTAGCACTGAATATCCGCTTTATAGCACGATTGACAATTAAAGGCAATGTTCCCGCGGTCGCGGAGACTGCGTTCACGGTAAATGCTGCAAATGTCAGCTCAATCAGAAATTATCTTTACATTTTAACGCGGATCTTCCGCGATACTTCGGCGATATGGATTGAATCCAGCCCTAAGTTTATGGTTACCGGTAATTAGCTCCACTGCTGTAAGTACAATGTCTTACAAGTACAAGGTTAGGGTTAGGAATACGGTTAGCTCTACTGCTGTAAGTACAATCTATTACCAGTGTAGGGTTAGGGTTAGTAGGCTAACCCTAACCCCAACCTTAGACTGGTAATAAATTGTACTTACGACAGTAGCGCTAACCCTAGCCCTAGTGTTCTATTTCTACATATTGACAGTAATATTGATATAAGGCCGGTGACCTTTGAAATTACATTGTCACTGTATTTTTAAACTGCATGTATCTCTTGATTGACAGCACCACCAGTTGTTGTGGGTAAATGTGAAACCTCTGCTTTGTCCTCAGTATTCCTGTACTGTCGTCCTACAATGACTGATGCATTTCTCAGCTTCTTAAGCGTGTTACTCAATACAGTTTGCTCTAAGGAAGTTATTGATTTCAGGGAGTCCAATCTTTCAGGGTGATAACAATAATGAATAATGAGCAGACAGCTGCATGCTTTGTGATCTAGGGCAAAGCTGTTGTTCCGTGAGCTTTATAAACCCTAATATTAGTAGATAATACAAGAAAGAAGAAACACAATTACAGTATTTTCTGTATTAGTTGCTCTGTGGCACTTACCTGGATTCTATATACTGTACATATTTTGGAGTGGTAGGCTACGGAAAGCACATGGGACCATTTCTAATTACTGCTACTATAATCACTTCAAGTCTAGAGGGCCTCCAGGTACAGGTATCTCAATATCAAATTATTTCTGGGTAACAATTAAGTACCTTACTGTGATTGATTTCAATTAAAATGGCCAAAAAGAAACAAAAATAGCTTCTTAGCAAAGAGCAATTTCTCAAGCAAGAATTTTGCTAGGACTGTCTGAGACTGGTCTGAGTGGGGAAAACTAGTTGCTATTGGCAGAGCGGTTTGGAACTCTCTTTCTTATTGGTCTATTAACTAATTTACCACCTGTTGATACCACCAGGCAGGCCAAAACTCCATCACACAGGCAGAAATTTCAGGCAGTCTTTTCAAACAGCTCTTACACTAAAAGGACATTATCATCATTTTCACAAGTTCACAGTATTATTCCCAACTTATAGTGTGGAAATACACTGAGTGTCCAAAACATTAGGAACACCGTCAGAATATTGAGTTGCAGCCCCTTTTGCCCTCAGAACAGCATCAATTAGTCTGGGCATGTACTCTAACAAGGTGTCGAAAGCGTTCCACAGGGATGCTGGCCCATGTTGACTCCAATGCTTCCCACAGTTGTGTCAAGTTGGCTGGATGTCCCTTGGCATTCTTTATACACACAGGAAATTGTTGAGTGTGAAAAACCCAGCAGCATTACAGTTCTTGACACTCAAACCGGTGCGCCTGGCACCTACTACCATACCCCGTTCAAAGGCACTTAAATATTTTGTCTTTCCCATTCACCCTCTGAATGGCACACATACACAATCCATGTCTCAATTGTCTCAAGGCTTAAAAATCCTTTGTTAACATGTCTCCTCCCCTTCATCTACACTGATTGAAGTGGATTTAACAATTGACATCAATGAGAGATCATAGCTTTCACCTAGATTCACCTGGTCAGTCATGGAAAGATCAGGTGTTCCTACTGTTTTGTACACTCAGTGAATATAAAAAACACAGGAAAATCACGTTTTTGACTGCACTTGGCCTTTAAGAGATGTCATAGATAATGTGAAAATTGGATGACCTTCTAACAAGTACTGGTATCATTTAGAGTTAGTTGACAGTTCTGGAAAATGCTGCAATCATATTGTTTTTTTGTTGATAAATGCATTCATGATTCAAAGCTTCCAAAATAATATTTGATTAATATATAATTCATATGTAACCAGACATTTGATTGGTTAAGGTCATTGCAATTTAATTGACTTTACCTCATGCAAAGGCACTTGTTTTTAGAATTAAATAGTTGTAAGACCTACTTGTTTCATTAAATTGAGGTCAAACATGATCCGTATAGCAGATCATCCACAAATGGAGGCTTGCTGTAGACATTGCCAGGCACTTTAATGTGTAAGAATGGCAGCGCACAACCTTTCCTTAATATATAAGCTCATAAACAGCTTGATAAGAACTCAATAAAGATAAAGCAAATTTGAATCTGTGAATGACAAAAAGGATATTGGCAAAACACATTCTCGAGACAAATAAAAAAAAGTAATATGCAATCACAACCCACCCTACTGTTTCCTCCTTATCTGGACTTCTTCAATAACAGCTTTGCAGCCATATTCACAGATGAAGCAGTCAGTTTACTTTGGTGGAGGAAGGCACACTGTTTTTCAGTCCCGGAAGGTCATTTGGTTAATGCACATTTGAGTCTTCATGGGCTCTTAACTAGTTTTTAATCAGCAATTATTAGCAAGCTGGAAGGGTGTGCAGGCTCGCGTCTCCCTGACCGCGGGAGAGTGCCCATCAATATGTCACGTCAATTACCACACCACAGGGCTGGCACATCAGGAGGGGGAAAGAGGGGGAAGGGGACAGCCACCTGAGTGCCTCAACTAAAATCCATACAGACACACATTTCTCCACTGCACACATCACAGGGACTGATTGACTCCATTATGTAAGTTTTATTGTAAAAAAGAAAAGAAAAAGAGAATAGCTTTCCTTATCTTTTGCAATGATTTGGAAAAAGTAACCGTTAGTTTGTGGTGCCCACAACATATAGTATGTGCACATACAGTAAGCATTGCTCTTTCTATCCTCAGAAGAATTGCTGTGAATACAAGGCAGAATTATACTGAAGTGTAGTACGAGCACCACCTCAATGCTTTCCAACCTCTCATTTCTGTCTAATTTAAAAGGCATAAATACAGTTTGCCAATTTACCCTGATGTGTTCTAAACATAGCTCTGTCACTTTCACCCATATCTAACATATCTGTAATTGGCAATTAGGCATAGCCAGCGTCTCAGACTGGCTCTTAATTGCTGTTAATGAGGGCTGAGGAGCCCCAAGGTCTGTGCAGTGTCCTCCACTTCTCACTGTGGCTGAGGGCCCAGGCAAACTAACTAAGAGTAGCAGAGCTGCTCAGAGAGCCAGGCAGTACTGCAAATCATGAATATGCATGATAGCCATGCAGGTCGGGCGTTAGCTATCCCCTGCTTCTCCGACAGTTTCAGATGAATGTCGAGCCACCAGGCCGCCCTCCTCTTGAGTTGCCGCTACTTATTATCCATGCAGCAATGTAGTAGTAGTCTCTGCAACCCAGTGTGTGTCTGTGCAACGCAGTATGTGTTGTAAAGAGCTGTCACATTAGGCCTAGTGGAGGTGGTTCAATGCATGGAGAAGTCACAGGGAGCCTCTTCTTATGAGGCATTGTCACACTGCTGTATGCAGATGAGTCCACTACTGTCTGTTTAGAAAAACAGTATGGGATGGATTTTTTTTCTTCTTCATAATTGGCCTCCACAAATAATAGGTATACTTCTTTTGGAAGTTCCAGCTGTTTTATTTGAAATTTAAATTGTAAATGCAGCATAAACAGCTACATGCTATCAGAAGTTTAGAAGTTAGAAAAACCAGTGCTTGATTTAGACAGAAGGGCTAAAGTTCTAAGGCAGACTCATAATAAAAAGGGTGAGTCATGGATAAATGAAGCTCTAGAATGAAGGATAGAGTTAAAATAAATAGTATATCATCAGGAACTATACTGAACAAAAATATAAATGCAACATGGAACAATTTCAAAGATTTTGCTGAGTTACAGTTCATATAAGGAAATCAGTCAATTGAAATAAATTCATTAGGCCCTAATCTATGGATTTCATATGACTGGGCAGAGTCGCAGCCATGGGTGGGCCTGGGCGGCACACCCATGGCCACCCACTACCAAAGAGCTTTATTACAGACAGAAATATTGCAAATCATGAGACATCCGAGACATCTGTGGCATTGTGTTCTGTGACAAAACTGCACACTTTTATTGTCCCCAGCACAAGGTGCACCTGTGTAATGATCATGCTGTTTAATCAGCTTCTTGATATGCCACACATGTCAGGTGGATGGATTATCTTGGCAAATGATAAATGTTCACTAACAGGGATGTAAACAAATTTGTGTAAAAAAAGAGAGAGAAATAAGCTTTTTGTGCGTATGGAAAATGTCTGGGATCTTTTATTTCAGTTCATGAAACATGGGACCAACCAACACTTTACATGTTGTGTTTATATTTTTGTTCAGTGTACAACGGCTGGTATCACAAGACTTTACTAAAGGACATAAACACAGCAAATTGATTCTGGTATTTCATATAAAGCAGAATTCTTCCCTGGTGCTCAAGATTCATTTACTTTTTTTCCCCAATTGCTTTTCTCAATACAACCCCCTTTCCATAGTGGGATACCTGACAAATCACTTTTTTTTTCGTGCAGTGTTTAGCTTGTTGTTCACTTCCCTGTTACAACATTTCTATCCTTCACAGTCAAATGACTTGTCAGACTAAAAGCAGCAGATAAGGCCAGACTTTCCCCAGGTCAGTGTTATGGACATTTCTCAATGGACTGGCCAGAGGGGGCTTACCATTGTCCAGCAAAGGCAATGTCCTTTCCAGAGTATTTCTGCAATTTAGGACTACTACAAAGATTATGTTTAGACAGCTGCATCAATAAGGGAAGGAGTGAGGGAGAGAGAGAGAGAGAGAGAGAGGGCAGTACTGACTTCATCACATTCATAATAGGCCTAACCCTCATTTCTCTAATCCTCTGGAGCAATTTGAAACATGAAGATGAGACACGGTCTCAAATGGAAGGAGAACAAAAGGAAGCAGTTCTGCTGATGGCACGCGTTTGCAATTCTCCATCTCAGGTAAAACAAAAGTGATTATGTTTTGACAATCGTATAAAAAAGTTTACCTTCATTACAGTGTGTGTGTGTGTGGGATGGCTACTGAGTGACTCGTCTCCGCTGCGTGGCTGCAAAACAACTGTCAGTCTCTGTAAGCATCAGGAATGTACTGAATACATTTTCTTTGCTCATCATTTTATTGTACAGATGTGTGATCTTAATTTGATCACCCTGTTGCAGGAGAACTGTCCTGCAATGTAGGACATTTAAATCTTGTAGTGTATTTGAGGTTAAAAAATGCTTCTGAAGTTTGTAATTTCCACTTTTTTTCCCACAAATTTGAGACTCGATTTTCCCTTATGAAAAATTTATCAACCCCTACAAAAATGCCCATTAATTATAATCCACATAATAATTCACATTTCCTGTTGCTGCAGGATCATTTTCCTGCTGCAGCAAACTGGCTCAAATTAAGATCCTACATCGGTTCCGTACTCTAAGCAGGCTTTCCATTTGACTGCATCTCTGGGTAAACTCGAAGTAGAACATGGTCCATAAACATATTGAGTGTCATAGTGAGACTAATAGAAGTGATGTTGCATTGCACAAAATTAACTAAGCACAAAATTATCAGAGGGGTGTTTAGTGTTTGGAGTCATTATGCGCTCTGACCTTATGAGCGAGTTGCCTTTGAGAACCATAAAGCTGCAATATACAAGATATGAAATATACGCTGAGTACGCTCCACTACACACTATCCATCAATGTTGTGCTTTCACCAAATGGGCTGTTTTCACCTCGTCTCACCTTTTCGCTTCTATTCAGAGCCCTGGCTTGATCTTCAGAAGAGATCTCTGTGTTGGGTGTGGTGGGGTGATATAATTACTGGCTAAGACAATAATGTTTTCCCTTGGCCTGAATGGCAGAGTGCAAAAATGGAATTAAACACCTTTGAATATTTTAATAAGCAGGCAGTGAACCTGGGGGCACCTGTAATAAAATGTGGTTAGTGTGATTAATAGAACTAGACACCATCACAGAGAGAGAGAAGCTACCTCAGACCCAGACCTGCAGAGTTAGGTAAGCCACCGTACATGGGTAGGTGTCCAGTCCGTCTGACCTGCAGATCGCAACTAGAGGGACTTGATACTGTGCGTTTAAGGGGATCAGAGTTCAGTGTAGATGTGTTTTCAAGAGACAACTCTGGAAAACAGTGGGTGTTACGTGGCAGGCTAATAGCCTAATTATGCATGTAGTCATAAAAGACTGACCACTATTTTTATTCATATGTTACTACAGATTGGAATAAGAACCAACCGTGCACTCTGATCCACACACATTAAGACTATCCAAAAGAAACCAGAGGATGGCTCACTCATTGGTTAAAGGCACAGTGCAGTCAAAAACGTGATTTCCCTGTGTTTTATATATATTTCCACACTATGAGGTTGGAATAATACTGTGAAATTGTGAAAAGGATGATAATGCCCTTTTAGTGTAAGAGCTGTTTGAAAAGACCGCTTGAAATTTCAGCCTGTTTTGGTGGGATAGATGTGGTAAAGAGGTCAATCAAACTCGATTAAAACAATGGAATTGCCATGGAAACACGTGGGGGAAAGGGCCATGTGTGAAAGATCCCGAGAGCCCATCAGCAAAATTAGCCTACATTTAGGCTAGTGTTTATATGTGTATTTCACACTATGTTGAGGTAAAATACTGTTTGTATGGATGTCAACCCCAACACATGTTCATTTCATCGTTACCAATCAACTGCATTACAATTAAAAATGACTTTGACTACCACCACCGATTTCTGTATGCTAGCTATGCTTACCAGCTTATATAAATGGAAGATAGCATTTAGCAGTCACTTCTTCTAAACCTGAAAGGGACAACTTCGACATGTTATGCAGTGAAAACAGCATCCGGAAAGTATTCAGACCCCTTTACTTTTTTCACATTTTGTTACGTTACAGCCTTATTCTAAAATGGATTAACTACACATTTTTTCTCATCAATCTGCACACAATACCCCATAATGACAAAGTGACAACAGGTTTTTAGAAATATTAGCAAATGTATAAAAAATACAAAACAGAAATACCTTATTTACATAAGTATTCAGACCCTTTGCTATGAGACTCGAAATTGAGCTCAGGTGCATCCTGTTTCCATTGATCATCCTTGAGATGTTTCTACAACTTGATTGGAGTCCACCTGTGGTACATTCAATTGATTTGGAAAGGCACACACCTGTCTATATAAGGTCCCACACTTGACAGTGCATATCAGAGCAAAAACCAAGCCATGAGGTTGAAGGAATTGTCCATAGAGCTCCGAGACAGGATTGTGTCGAGGCACAGATCTGGGGAAGGGTACCAAAACATTTCTGCAGCATTGTAGGTCCCCAAAAACACAGTGGCCTCCATCATTCTTAAATGTAAGAAGTTTGGAACCACCAAGACTCTTCACATAGCTGGCTGCCCGGCCAAACTGAGGAATCGGGGGAGAAGGGCCTTGGTCAGGGAGGTCACCAAGAACCCGATGGTCACTCTGACAAAGCTCCAGAGTTCCTCTGTGGAGATGGGAGAACCTTCCAGAAGGACAACCATCTCTGCAGCACTCCACCAATCAGGCCTTTAAGGTAGAGTGGCCAGATGGAAGCTACTTCTCAGTAAAAGGCACATGACAGCCTGCTTGGAGTTTGACAAAAAGCACCTAAAGGACTCTCAGACCTTGAGAAACAAGATTCTCTGGTCTGATGAAACCAAGATTGAACTCCATGGCCTGAATGCCAAGTGTCACGTCTGGAGAAAACCTGGCACCATCCCTACGGTGAAGCATGGTGGTGGCAGCATCATGCTGTGGGGATGTTTTTCAGCGGCAGGGACTGGGAGACTAGTCAGGATCGAGGGAAAGATGAACTGAGCAAAGTACAGAGAGATCCTTGATGAGAACCTACTCCAGAGCGCTCAGGACCTCAGACTGGGGCGAAGGTTCACCTTCCAACAGGACAACGACCCTAAGCACACAGCCAAGACAACGCAGGAGTGGCTTCGGGACATGTCTTAGAATGTCCTTGAGTGGCCCAGCCAGAGCCCGGACTTGAACCTGATCGAACATCTCTGGAGAGACCTGAAAATAGCTGTGCAGCGACGCTCCCCATCCAACCTGACAGAGCTTGAGAGGATCTGCAGAGAAGAATGGGAGAAACTCCCCAAATACAGGTGTTCCAAGCTTATAGCGTCATACCCAAGAAGACTCGAGGCTGTAATCGCTGCCAACGGTGCTTCAACAAAGTACTGATTAAAGGGTCTGAATACTTATGTAAATGTGAAAATTCCGTTTTTTTATATTTTTATAAATTTGCTAAAATTTCTAAAAAACGGTTTTTGGTTTGTCATTATGGGGTATTGTGTGTAGATAGATGAGGAAAAAAAAAAACAATTTAATCAATTTTAGAATAAGGCTGTTACATAACAAAATGTGGAAAAAGTCAAGGGGTCTGAATAATTTCCGAATGCACTGTATATCCAAATCGGACTTAAGTAACCACAATGTGGGCCTGTTACAATACTTAAATCATGACGGATTTGACGAATATCCACTTTGTTAGATCTGATTTGTTGAATGTGCGCCAATCTGGTCAATGGAACGTGTGCTGCCATTGACTCCTTTACCGCATCTATGGCCTGCCTGGTGACATCACCAGGCGGTATATGAGTAAAAATACCAAAAAGAAAGAGAGTTCCAAACCTCTTTCAGCTAGTTTTTAGATTTCCCCTCCCCACTCAGACCACTCCCAGACCGTCCTAGCAAAATTCTTGCTTGAGAAATTGCTCTTTGCTAATAACCTATTTTTGTTTATTTTTGACCATTTTAATTGAAAACAATCACAGTAAGGTTCTTAATTACTCCGAAATTATTTGATATTGAGATAGAAACGGCAGCATTGGACCTTTAACAGTCATCCATAATGTATTACCTATGCAAGACCACTGAACAAGGTCCAGTTAGTAATAAAATAGTGTGGACAAAAAAGGTTGTCTGATTCTGTACAAAACTAGGCAAAAATGTACATGCATGATTGTACCATTTGGTGTTTATAATTCCTTAAATGCTGCATTTAATACAAGAATGTTGAAATGATTCAAATATTGAGACCATCAAATTTAATAGGACAGCCAAAATGAATAATCAATCTTATTACAACAGTTAAGCAAATCAAAAATAATAATGAAAACAAGAATAAAACAGTTCATTTTATTTATTTATTTTTCCAGACAGACACATCGATTTCTGGACCACAGTAGAGGATGGAAACCTTTCACAAACATTTTTTTCATCATTATTATTATTTGAAAATACAAATATAAAATTATACTTTCCACATCTGAGATGTGAGAGACCCCCATCCATTTTAGTTTATTTTACAATAGGGCTTGAGCAAGCCATACAAGAAGACCTGAAAGATGCTTTCAGACGTCAGTCAGTTCTGTCAGTCTCTCGCCGTAAAAAGTCTGTTAACGTTAAAAAATGGGCAAGTGTTAGGAATGGGCAAGGCAAATCAGGAGCAGACAGCAAATTAGTGAGGATAGCTCAGTGGAAGGCTGCTCCTCCACACTGGAAAACAGTGGATGTTACGTGGCAGGACAATAGCCTCATTATGCTGTGGCGTCATAGTAGACTGCCCACTTTTCCTCATACGTTACTACAGATTGGAATAACAACCGTGCACTCTGATCCACACACGTTAAGACTATCCAAAAGAAACCAGATGTTTCACTTATTGGTTAACAGTCATCCATAACGTATTACCTATGCAAGAGCACTGAACAAGGTCCAGTTCGAATTTTTAAGACAATGCAATGCCAAAAGAGCACACTAGCTCACCATAACGTTGACTCTTTTGACAGCGAGGGATGAAAACAGTGTTGGCTACTAAGTTATACAGACCCATGGGAGATAGGGTTTTGCTGTGTCTAAAATACAGAGGGATCACTATTCTCATCTAGTCAAACATGTTCACATGAGGGATATACAGGTCAGACACATAACATAACATGTACTGTACACAGACTAATGAACACGGGTGAGATGGTGATTCATGGATGATGGGATGAAATGATTGGCCATTGCCTAGCACTTGCCTCAAGATTCAAGTTTAAATGAACACGGTAGTACACTCCAAATATCAACACCTTCCAGGTAGTTTTTTAAATATATTTTTTCTATTTTTTCTTAAACCATCATGTTTTTTTCCAATGGATTTGTTAGTCTAGTAAGATGTGTAACATTCATCAGCAGTAAACTGCTGTCAATTAAAAATAAAATTGCAGCAACAGAGCCATGCTACCTTAAAGTCCAAGCTAATATTGAACATAGATCAAAGGGGAATTAGCTATTTAAATGGGATAACCAGCCTTTACTTTAATCAAAGGAGGTGCCAACTATAGACTAAGAGCCTCAAGGCATTGACATTGTATCATATGAGTACCATGTACTGTAGCCTATCTATTCAATCCAACTGCTAAAGCTCTTTATGTAGGGCCTGGACTGCTGATCTTATCCTGCCAATTCCACATACATTTAATTTCTTTGTGAACATGTTGTTATGGACAGTACATCTATGAACTGATAATTCCAAGAAATACTATTTTATTATCAACTCCTGTATTAGTCTAATTGAATTCACCCATAATATTTGACTTTCTCTGTCCTCCAACTAACTAAATCCTTGAAAAAGGCTCCAAGGTTGAAATATATACATGTATATATATATATATATATATATATATATATATATATATATATATATATATATATATATATATATATATATATATATATATATATACACAGTGGGGAGAACAAGTATTTGATACACTGTCGATTTTGCAGGTTTTCCTACTTACAAAGCATGTAGAGGTCTGTAATTTTTATCATAGGTACACTTCAACTGTGAGAGACGGAATCTAAAACAAAAATCCAGAAAATCACATTGTATGATTTTTAAGTAATTAATTTGCATTTTGTTGCATGACATAAGTATTTGATCACCTACCAACCAGTAAGAATTCCGGCTCTCACAGACCTGTTAGTTTTTCTTTAAGAAGCCCTCCTGTTCTCCACTCATTACCTGTATTAACTGCACCTGTTTGAACTCGTTACCTGTATAAAAGACACCTGTCCACACACTCAATCAAACAGACTCCAACCTCTCCACAATGGCCAAGACCAGAGAGCTGTGTAAGGACATCAGGGATAAAATTGTAGACCTGCACAAGGCTGGGATGGGCTACAGGAGCTTGGTGAGAAGGCAACAACTGTTGGCGCAATTATTAGAAAATGGAAGAAGTTCAAGATGACGGTCAATCACCCTCGGTCTAGGGCTCCATGCAAGATCTCACCTCGTGGGGCATCAATGATCATGAGGAAGGTGAGGGATCAGCCCAGAACTACACGGCAGGACCTGGTCAATGACCTGAAGAGAGCTGGGACCACAGTCTCAAAGAAACACACTACGCCGTCATGGATTAAAATCCTGCAGCGCACGCAAGGTCCCCCTGCTCAAGCCAGCGCATGTCCAGGCCCGTCTGAAGTTTGCCAATGACCATCTGGATGATCCAGAGGAGGAATGGGAGAAGGTCATGTGGTCTGATGAGACAAAAATTGAGCATTTTGGTCTAAACTCCACTCGCCGTGTTTGGAGGAAGAAGAAGGATGAGTACAACCCCAAGAACACCATCCCAACCGTGAAGCATGGAGGTGGAAACATCATTCTTTGGGGATGCTTTTCTGCAAAGGGGACAGGACGACTGCAACATATTGAGGGGAGGATGGATGGGGCCATGTATCGCGAGATCTTGGCCAACAACCTCCTTCCCTCAGTAAGAGCATTGAAGATGGAGTCGTGGCTGGGTCTTCCAGCATGACAACGACCGAAAACACACAGCCAGGGCAACTAAGGAGTGGCTCCGTAAGAAGCATCTCAAGGTCCTGGAGTGGCCTAGCCAGTCTCCAGACCTGAACCCAATAGAAAATCTTTGGAGGGGAGCTGAAAGTCCGTATTGCCCAGCGACAGCCCCGAAACCTGAAGGATCTGGAGAAGGTCTGTATGGAGGAGTGGGCCAAAATCCCTGCTGCAGTGTGTGCAAACCTGGTCAAGACCTACAGGAAACGTATGATCTCTGTAATTGCAAACAAAGGTTTCTGTACCAAATATTAAGTTCTGCTTTTCTGATGTATCAAATACTTATGTCATGCAATAAAATGCAAATTAATTACTTAAAAATCATACAATGTGATTTTCTGGATTTTTGGATTTTAGATTCCGTCTCTCACAGTTGAAGTGTACCTATGATAAAAATTACAGACCTCTACATGCTTTGTAAGTAGGAAAACCTGCAAAATCGACAGTGTATCAAATACTTGTTCTCCCCACTGTATATATATTCAATATATATTCAACTATTACAAGTGAGAAAATACATGGATATCTAAGCTTACATGTACTTCCCCACCTGTGAAGGTGCCCCCCGCTATACACATTAGTTTTACTAACCAACTGAACTACTGTATGAAGACATTCAACAACAGGTGAACTAATTGAAGACAATCTTCAGGAGTATCTCAAGTTTATTCCGTGTTGCCCACCTTCACTAGTTAAGAAACAATCATTAGAAATATATTTTCTGTGTAATCTTTGCTCCAAGTATGTAATGGCATCTAAAAGCTAGATGACCTCAAATTCTTTGCAAAGGTTGTGAAGTACTAAGCATGTCTGTCTATATCTGTGAGAGCAACATTAACAGACAACATTTTTTACATTTTTAGTCATTTAGCAGATGCTCTTACACATAAACCTGACTTTGATTAAAATAAAGCACTGGTTTCCAGGGACTAAAAAAAGTATTCACAAAAAGTATGTTTTTATGAGTAAAACGAAAGGCAGAAACATTTAAAAAACAGAGTGGTATCCAAAAATAGCAGAGCCATACAGGCATCTGGGATATAGTGTAAAAACATTAAAAGATATTACAGTTTATTATTAGTAGTAGTGTTATGATGATTATTATTATTGTAGTAATTATCATCATTAACATGTTAGAACCTTCTAAAAATGTTTTTTTTTGCTTTCACATAAAATATTTTTCATAATTATAGCTTGTGTCCCTCTTAGAAAGTAATCAAAAATAAAAGTTTTGCATATCTAGCATTAGCATTTAAGGTAGTATGACACACCCCTTTTAAACATTCAAGGGTGGGGATCCAAATAATGCCTTGTTTAAAATTCCATCTTACAGCAATTTGATTCTCTATAGTTCTTCTGTGTGAGCTTTGGTTAGTTGAAACCACGTGAGATCGGTAAAGCACAACAAAAAAGAAAAAAAGACATACGAGGAACAAATGACATGGAACTGCTATTAAAATAACTGTCTGCAAATTTATGTCAAACTTTTGATAATAAGAGAAAGTTCTATCCTTACTGGTCATAAATCCACTAATAACTACAAGTATTATCTTGATTACATAACAGCTACGATTTATTACAAGGAGATAGAGGAGAGTAAGAGAGCGAGAGAGAGAGGGGAAGAGAATGTGACAGAGAAAGGAGAGACAGAGGGAAAAGCCCGAAAAGGGGAGAACGACAAAGAAGGGCATAGACCACTACACTGGTATCAAAGACATCACTCTGTTACAATTTAATCGTGATTTTTTTGTGGATTTTTTTTTACACACTATTGAAATACATGGATGATCAACAAAAGATTGTATGTGGTGACAGGGAAGGGAATGGAAAGAGAGAAATCGATGGATGAACAGTACATTTTAATAATATAATATTACAATTAGTAACCACAAAAATATCAATAAAACCCCCTGATTCAAAATTGAAATCAGTGAAGAAGCATCTTTTTCTTTTTTTAAAGTTTTGTATTTCTTTTTTTCTTTTACATTTGAACATTACAACGGTTCTCTTCTGTTTTCTCATTTAAATTATTACTTGATCATATCTCCACATCATTTAAAAGCATCCAGCATTTTTCTTCACCAGGTTGTTCTGAACAAAATAGCTAATGAAATGAAAAATCTGGTGAAATGAAATATCAAATACATTTGCAGCAGGTAAAGTACATCCTCAGAATATACACCACTCATTCCATCATCATGTTTACAAATCTTACTGCATGTCATTAAATGTCTCTATAATTTAGCAAAACCTATCCCTACACATACTGTGTAAGAAATTAGCGCAGCAGCTATGGATGAATAATTTATTCAGTGTCTTCTATTGGCTGGATCTAAAATAGCATCAATATTTTAGATTAGAAGTTGGCTTACACAATACAACGAAATCCAAAGACATGACCACAACACATTGGTAGTAATTAATCAGTTAATTGCTATTTGCCAAGCTGTTTGTGTATGCCTATTCTAGAGAGGAGCAACATCCAATAATCCTTCATACTTCACCCCAAAGACAGGACCATTTTAAATAGCCAACATATACATGTGCAAATAGGAAATGGCCTGTTCTTTACTGCTCACAGTGCAATCATTAATATATTTTTCCCCATTCAATGTTTTAATCTATTTGCCACTAAAATAAATTAAACCTGTCAACGATTCCAAGGTATAACTCACAGGGCTGAGATATGGTATCAAAATGTTTGCCTTCCTAATTCATTGAAAAGAGAACTGATGGGAGTCCCAAACTTAAGAGGAACAAGCAGGAGGAAACAAACAACAACAAACAACAAGTTGAGTTTTTCTCTCAGGAGTATAAAAGTGTCAGGATGCGCAGAGCACTGTAAAATGCTTAGGCTCGAGTTCTATTCTTCAACACTAAGTACAGTGTGCTTTGGATTAAATGATCACTCTGAAATAATATTGATATCTTAAATAACAGTTGGTTAGACAAAAGATACCAATTATATTTTATCCCTTTAAAACTGTGCGCTGAACTCACCATTTGTAAATGCACTGGTATGACACTTGTAAAGTTATTCAGCTTGAGTATTTACAGAGCAAGCCATCAGTGTTCAAATATGTTGTGTCCATCACTGGGGTAGTCACTGTCTCTGAGCAGTTAAGGATAATAGTATTTGTTTAGAGCTTTTTTTTCTATTCACACGCTAGAACATTTCTTTGACACACCATCACAAAAATATGCTATTCTCTCATCAAGTTGGTTATATGCAATGACTGGAATAGTATTTACAGTTACATTTCTTTTTCTTAAGTCTTGAATTCACAATGTATTTATATGAAATGTTTTATAGTATACATATTTTTTTCTAAACAACAAAAACAACACTTATAAAAAAGGACCATAAAAATATTGGAGTCCTCTTTGTATTGCCCAAAAATAGGTAATTATGGTTAACAATGAGACATCACAAGAATTAAAAACAGCTACTAAGATTTATTAGTTAGTTACCCTCTCGAATTATCATTTGAAATGAAATGGATGTTTTTTTCCAAGCCTTTCCACTTTGGATTTCTTTTATGTGCAAAAAGACACCTAAAGCTTTGATCTTTTTGGATTAAACGATTGGTACCAAATGTGAACACATGACTTGCGAACATTCTCAACTATGACCCCCGAAGAGAGAAGCAAAATCAATTTACATACACTACAAGAGAAAATCCAAAAATGACACAAATAATTAGGATCAAACTAAAATGCCTCTCTCTAAAGCTAATCAAACAACTAATAAAAGGAAGGGAAAAAAGTGAATGAAATCATCATGAAACGTCATATCAAACCAGGTTGTCAGGTTACAGGTTTGGATTATGGTACAGCAGTTATTTTCTTTTCTTTCTGAGATGATTTTTTTTTTAAATATTTTGTTTTATGTGGTTCCACCTCTCATTTCTCCTGGGTGATGCTGTAGTGCTTGAAGTTGGATGACATCACCTGCACAGAGAGCCAATTAGAAGGTTCGGTCTGTCTTCCCTGGACCACCAGATATACTCTGCTGAATAACACAGATACAGTGGAACAATTAGGAGCATGTACATTTCAATAGCACAAAACATGAGCACCTAAGCTTCACCATAACCTGGCATACTAAGAAAACAATTTGAGCCTCGTTTAACATTACGTTGTTTGCTACTATACTAACAATATGTGTGAGTCAATGAGGCATATACAGTATATACACACAACCACACATGCACATGAGACCACGACTGCATTCTACTATAGTGACGTCATCACAAGCACAGGTATGAGGAACTCATTCTCCCAGAATTCCAGTTTACACAAACTACATCTAGTACTGTTGCTTTCTCTTGCCTCATGCACTTTGAACATCATCAGAGTTAAGGAGGGTGCTAATTGAGTGTGTTCAATTATATTAGTGAGTGTCATAACTGGAACATTGGCTATTATCTTCAGATGACTCCCTGACCAACAACGTCAACCACAGGCAATAGGCATTACACAGAATTTGACATGTCATGGGCGTGCTTTATTTGACACATTGGAGAGGAGAGGTGGAATTAGAGTAACAGAGTAGAGGTAAATCTACAGAAACAGATAGAAAAGACTTCTAAACAATATAAATGGAATATAATACCTCCAATGAGATGGCAACCGGCCACCTGTTCAATGGTATCCATTTGTAAAAGCTGTCGCAATCAACGGGCCCTAAAAGTGTACAGTTAGTACCTTTGTCAGTATGCATTTCAAGGAAAAAAGAGTGAGTACATTGTATTGTATACATTTTGTTCTGCTAGCATGAATGGGTATTCTCTGTTCCTGTTCATCATTTTAATCACTAAAGCGACAGACAATCATCATAAATCACGTCTGTTTTTTTATTGTCTTAGGGGGAAGAAACTGTCCCTTGTAGCATTTTACAGATTCCAGTGGGCTCTGTCTTACTCAGTGAGGGTGTTTATACTGTTATTAATTTATCTTCAAAACTCCAAAACTACTGGAGGTCAATTACATACACATGGTGACAGAATATTCACATCTTCTAAATGATTCAGTTAATTCTAATGAGCAGATGGAAGAGAGCTGGAATTGAGTAAAAAGCTACAGGGATGATTGAAAGAAAATATATCTAATTTATCATTAGAAAAATAGAGACAAAACAGAGGGAGAGCTTGAGAAGAGGGTAAATAGAGACAAATTCAAGTTCAATGCGTTTGGAAGAGAAAAGGAGAAAAATACAATCACTCAACACAGTAAAGGCCATAGGGGCCAGCCCAGGACCTGTGAGGAACATACGATTTCACTTTTTACATACGTATACTCATTCATGCCAACATAAACAATATTAATAAATTAAAAAACATATTCATGCAAAAGCTACTTAGCATCGTCATACAAAATCTTCTATAATGATCAACCCATTCTGAAGCGTCTCCCCATTGTGGTCGAAGTCATTCTGCATAAAGCCAATCACCCACATTGTCTGAACCATATCAGTGAACTGAGACACTGACACAGCATTCTTAGAGAGCAGAAACAACAGAACATCAATGAGTCTTTTCTTTTAAACTGAGCCGGTTATCTAGCTTCTCATCTGTCTATTGTGTCTGTGACAAGTTAAGGAAGTGTCGGTTTATAGAAACGCTTCAATGAAACACACTAAAAATATATCTAAAATGTTCATTAGCCATTCATTTTCTTTGTCATCTTGTTCAATTCAAATTCAAGGGGCCAAATGAGCATGAGCCCAATCCATTATTGGTTATGACACAGGAACTGTTCTAGCATTGACATCATCGTCTGACATCTCTCTAGTCAGTGCTATTACACCAAAGTGGGAGATCGTGTGGCAAGTCAAAGTGACTGAAGTCATCCATGAGGTTGTAACCTGTCAAGTTCCACTATGTGATAAATTTGGCTGCATGTAACACAGAAATTAATTAAAAAGTGCATTTTAGTTCTGAATCATTTCCCTTCTTAATGTTGTGGCTAGAGATATCATCTGCCTGCGCACTGAAGGTTGCCACGGCGCTTCACTGGTTCATTGCACTCTGTTCGAATCATTGAGTCATTTTAAGGTGGATTAGACTGAACGGAATTTAGTACAACTGAAGTAGAAATTAAAAACACATTTCACAACCCTCTTTTCTTGTGTCAAAAAAGTATATCTGCATCAAATATATCATATCTCCCTTCAAATGTACACTCGAAATACAATTTAATATTGTTAAAGGGCCTTTTTATCACCAGTGTTCAGACAATGAAAATATTCTCAACTTCACAACAAAAGTTTAATCCCATGTGCAATACTATCAATCCAAATTGATTGAAAGCACTATCAATCTTTATCTGGGTCAGCTAGACTATGGATACAAACGGCAAAGGTTAAAATAAAAGAACCCAAAACAATGGGCGCAAGCAGGCTATTTAAAAAATCCATTCTAACAGTGTTTTAAAGAATTTTCTGCAATGAATCAATGGGCCTACGTTCCTTTTCTAGTTTCATGATTACTGGTTTCCTTAGTCCTCAGAGCCCTAAGGCTTTCTGAAGCAGCTTATTCCCAGAGAATACATCCGATACTAAAATCCAGAAAACAACTCCTGACATTTCCACTCTCTTTCTGACACATGTAAACTAGGAGACACTAACAAGCTGGTGTCAGGTTGAACAAGTTCACAGTGTTTAAAGAGACAGGTGACTGGCACCGAGGGATACAAACACAAGAGAATGCTGAAACTTTGACAGTGCAATTTAGCAGAGAGACAGGTCAGTAACAAGATTTAACATTGAGCAAATTAAATGGTTTCATAGTGTGTATGTAAGTGAACTTCAGTAAATTCTATAACAAACATGCTCTTTCTTCCTAAATTGAGACTAACAAAGATTCAACCAATCAGACATGGCACAGCTGACATCCAATAAGCAAAGCTGCGCTCAGCCAGAAAAAAAGCCAATTAAATATATTTTTCTGCAACGTTGTGCTTTTGTTGGGATATCATGTGTCAGTTTCACTTGATAGATACAATTTTGGTAATTTGCTAATTCCCTCTCATTATAACAGTCTCTTCCTCAATAGTTTTCTGCATTGTTTTATTTACATAAAAGTCTGATATTGTTGACAGGACAACACACCAGCCCTGTGATCTTCACCATCTGATTGATTCAGTCAAATCTCATTAGGTCTTTTTAAAAGTTTGATTGACACAACACGACATACACCTCTGAAGTGTAGTTAGTGGTGAACCCAGTAACAGGTAGAGAGGGAGTGCAGTATGCATTGCCTCCTTGTAACACTAACACACATATATTATGTATAAGGACAGCAGTCTAATGGGCTAGACCAGAGGTGGCAAACTCATTCCATGGTGTCTGCTGGTTTTTAGTTTTCCCTTTCAATTAAGACCTAGACAACCAGGTGTGGGGAGTTCCTTACTAATCAGTGACCTTCATTCATCAATCAAGTACAAGGGAGGAGCAAAAACCTGCAGACACTCGGCCCTCCATGGAATGAGTTTGATACGTGCGGGCTAGAACGACAGACAGAACGGTCAGTGGACAGAGAAGGTGTACTGTACTCACTGCGATGCTGTGGCCAAAGCCGGAGCCAGCCTGGGGGCTAGCAGCACTGATGTAGTTAGCCACATTGGAGTCCTGGCCTCCAGGGCCGTACAGGTCGGCTACAGGCCCTGGGCTGTTGGCACCTGGAAAGCCTCCAGGACGAGCTGGGTTTCCCCCTGCACATAGAGCACAGCAGGGGAGCAACAATTCAGTTACACCGTGGTGCTTCACAGAGCACAGGTGATAACTTACATGTAGCTAGTACATTCTGGGTCATTCTTCCACAATATATACATTCATATCCAAGAATACATTACTGGATTCATACATCTGGCAAGAGGTATATTAATCAATACTATAATTAAACCGAGAACACACATTAGTGAGTAATTGGAAACGCCATTTGAGGCCTGTTTGCATGCAAACTGCATTCATTTTGTTGGGGATTGACAGAAGAAATGTTGCAGGCTTGAGGCGGCAAGAGCAATGTAAAAGATGAATCCAGTATGATATTCTAGAGATATCTACATGCTATGTATACTATACAGTGAAAACACTCACACCACAACCATGCACAATAGAACCCGTAAGCAGACCACCAGAGATACTTGGACCATGCTACCAACTATTAAGGTGTAGTTATGCATGTTGTGGACGAGTGTTCATTTTAATTAAGTTATTGGTGATTATTATAATTTTCAAGAGGCGCCATATAGCTAAGGGGGTAGCTTAGTTGCTTTGGATTCTATACTCATGCAGGTATAACACCAGTTTATGTTTTTTTATTTGCCTGATTAGACAAAAACCTGATTGGACAAAACATTCCAATGTACATAAACACTTTTTTCTTTCATTGCATTTTAACTATCTACAATATCTATCTATTCCATGGACATTTGGCCAGGCCATTTCCTAATTTCAGGATTTCAGTAAACTGCAGAAAGAGTTCTGATTATGTTTGTAAAAAATTCTACTCCAGCAAGAAAGCAAAGGACACAAGTGTTCTACAGACAGAGGAGGCATAAACCTTGGGAAATATAACCTATGTACCTGAGTTCATCCACAGGTACACAATGTGGAGATGTAAAAGAACCACTCTGTGTGACCTCTGACCTATGCCCTGTGGCTAGGAGAGAGTCCGACTAATAAAAAGGCCTTTTGAAAATCCGACGCCCAGCGATGGCCATGAACACTGCTGATATAAAACTAAGCCAGAGGGGGGAGAGTGAGAGAAGGCACAGTGATGTCTCAAAACAGTAGAACTGCTACACCACTTCAATCTCCTCCGCTGTCAGATTCACATAACCCTCCATCTCACCCCCATTGAGAAATAAACCATGAAAATAAATGCAGAAATTAAATTAAAAGGAAAAGAGAAAAACTCTGTGGAGTTCTGAGGCATCTTGATCTGTAGGCATCTTGATCTGTAGGCTATGTGTTTGAAGTTTAATATATAAATATATACATGCTGCTAGATTCTGAGCTCATGAGGCTAATAAGAGCTGTACTGTCCTGGGATGCCTTGCATGGCACTTAAAAAACAAGCTTTAGATGCTATTGAACATGCAAAACACATACACACACACACCCTTATCAGATGCTATAGTCCTTCAGAAGTTGTGGCACATCACTTTATTTATACTAACTCTGTGAGGAGCACAAAACCCCTCCTACAGTGGTTTTCTTCCTAAACGTAAAATGAGAACCTGTCCCAGAGCATAGAGATCTAATGAGGGTGACACTGTTGCTTAACCGCAGGCCCTTTCCCATGGCTGGCCTCACGGCTCTGGTCTGTATGGAACAGCCCCTAATAGGTTTGCTTATTAAGCAATTACAGCTATTTTCAGTTTAAACAGTAATCCTAATTTCTTATAATTGGTGGATTCTATTGAACGGCGCACAGCACCGCACCTCGATGTGAAACAGGATTGATGCTTTTCCTTAAACCCCGGGGCTACACGGCCTCAGTCATTAAGTTTAATAGCAAAACATGAGTTACACTTATTGGGGCTGACTGGTGGCTTAGCGGCGCCCATGCTAATTTAACGAGCCAGCCTTTGATTACACAGCATTTTTAAAGACACCGGTGGCTCATCTGTTCCGCACCAACTCCACTCGCTGGGTTCTTATTCATGTCACTTTGTATGTTGTTTCTGCTGTGACAAAGTGTTTGTGTGGATAAGGGAGAAAGGTGCTGACACAAATGTAATTCTATGCCTTCCCTGCTTTCCTATTTTCAGCACCAATAACATGAACTTCGAAAAAGTAGGTTCAACAAAAAAGCAAACCTGGTGATATTTGAAGATACGACTGTGTCTGTGAGACTGGGGTGGGTAGATATGAACAAACATTCCCCAGGAAAATACCTAATTGGGGCTTAAGTATCTGAGCAATGACAAAGCAGGAGGTCAATACGATGATGTTTATCCAATGTAGTATCATATGCTGTATGTCCTGGAGAACACACAATTGTATGGGTCTTCCTGTAATTCGGTCTTAATAACTGAAGCAGTTTGGTGTGATCCAGACTATTGAGTTACACTTTAAAATACGTCAATGTTTTCACAGTCTGAAAGTGCTTGTGGCTACAGGGGAAGCATTCTCTTTAAGGTAAACAGGGGTGGCGGTGGTTTACAATTAACATTTGCCATGAAAGCATTTCTATTCAGATTGGCAGTTGTTTTTTGGGCGTCTGTCTCAGCTTCCCTACCTGTACCCACAGGGCATCATTAGAAAACCAGGAGTAGCCATTCACAATGGCCCTTTACTACCTGAGGAGAGACACAAAATACTTCCTCCTCTACAGCCAAGCACAGAAAAAATTAAGAATCAACACACTATACAATTCCCCACATTCAGCACTTTGGCGTTTGGATGTAGACCCTCTCTTCTCTACAGCTGTGTGTATAATCAAAGCCCACTTATCACCACTCTGTGGGTAAATGGAGAAGTGGCTGTAGGCCTGCAGTCCTGCCATCTTCCTGTGAAGCCCTAGGACACAGACAGACAGACAGGCAGACAGGCAGTGGAGTGCTCAGACCTGAAGGGATCCATCCATCCCAATGAGTCAGGCAGGCAGGCAAATCTCCACCCAGAATGGGCCAGCCTCCAAACCAGAAGATCTGTGTAATCCTCGCTGTAAAGCATGGGGCCTAAAGATGTATTTTCCTGTCTGCTGCCAAAGCCAATGAGGCAGGACTAGTGAGGAGTACAGGGACGGACTGCAGGGGGCCTCAACACCTGCCGCTGCCTGCTGGTCACCACTCCTCCACTCCACTCCACTCCTCCACTCCTTCATCGGTACAATAGAGTCGGACTCTACAGAGCAGTGACAGCACCATTAGTCAGTCTGGTTGGGTCATCAGCAGACATCATTACTGTCTCTAGTCTACATGGCCATTTCATCTGAACGCAAGGATAGGATCTGGTCAAGAGAGAGCCACACCTGTAGTCAAACTCACTTTAGGCAGTCTAGCATATTTTCAGTAATATCATCTGTTTCACTGTTTAGTAAGATTGTTTGAAGAGTGAGTCCAGCACTATCTACTGTGGATCAGATCAACACCAGCAAATCACATCTACAGCTCTCTGCCTGACATCCACTGAGCTGGGGTCAATAAGGAACACTTCTCACAACGTTTCCTCTCAACATACATTTTAGTCATTTAGCAGACGCTCTTATCCAGAGCGACTTACAGTTAGTGAGTGCATATATTTTCATACTTTTTTCATACTGGCCCCCTGTGGGGCCAGTACATTTACTCATGTACATTTACTCCTCAAAATATGAGATGCAATTTAGTGAAATGACATCTCTTGTCAGTTTTATCAGGAACAAACCTATGACCAAACGAATAGCACAGGCTGACCCTGAATGTGGTTTAAAATGAGGGTAATCAATTGAAATGAAATTGTTATAGCTACGTATTATCTGTAGAGGAAATGGCATAGAAACCCAATTGTTTTCCATTGACTTATTGGATGCAACATACAGTTTTCACTATATAAAGAACACAACCTTGGGATAGACAAACCAAATTGCAAAGGTAAATGTCAGCGCTTCTGCAAAAAGCACACACTGATATCATACTGAAACATGCCACTTGTAATGTAATGGCTAAATTATGCATATGACTGTACTAGGATGTAATGTTACTATAATGTATACACAAAACATGTCTTCTGATTGCCTAGTTGTTCGCAGAATGATAATAGAAGTGATCATGCTTCCACCATAGGTCCTTTCATTTTCCATCACTCAATCATTTACAATATACTCTCACTAACTCACTGACTAACCCTTTCACTCTCTCAGTCAATCAGTCTTTCACTCTCATGCAAATGTTGAAATCGAAAAGGTTCTAATGTCCAGGCAGTTGAATTGAGTGGATGGGGACATAAGCAAAGTAAATGAGAGCTTTCTCACAGAGGACATTGTAGTCCAGTCCCCTACCTCCCATGCTCTGTGTATGGAGGAAGACATGTCCTCCCTTATGAGCAAGCAGGGGTATGGAACAAACTTCACAAATAAACATAAAAAGTTACATCGAAAATCAAAAAGGAGGAAAAAACATGCAATGCATTACTGGCAAGACGTTCATCCTTTACGCATTTCTTTTTTTCCTCCTCAAAGACAAAAAAAAAAATTAACCAAAAAAATGCATAGATCATCTGTATGGAGGAAACTTCATGAGTCAAACTGAACAGTCCAGAAGGTGGATGAGAGAGATGTGCACATACAAACCTGGGCTCTTAAACTGATCCGGGCTGTGCAGGTGCTGGAGGGGGGAGTTGCAGGCGGAGGTGGCATGCTCACTGTGCAGCATCTGAGCCGCCTGGGGCCCCAGGGAGCCATAGTCCGCAAAGGAGCAGGGCGCCCCCCTCTGGTCACTGGGCGCAGAGTAAAACCCGTAATCGTGAAAGCCTGAGAGGTACAGTATAGGTTGGGGAGGGGGAGGGGAAGGGACTCCATCATTGTGGAAAATGTTTGGTTTCATTGTTTCACAGTAGTCAATGTCCAGACTCATAAGCATGGCATGGTGGTTGGAGTGAGACACTACTTATGACGGGTTCATTTGGCTGAGATACATGGCGTCCTCTCCCTGCTCTCCCTCCCCAGCAGATCCTGTTGCCAGTCTGAGTGTCTGAGGTGTAGGAGTCTGTCGGCACCAGGGTAACGCATCATCCCTCTATAGGGAACTCAACCCATTTACTGGCATTCAATGGTTGACTGTCTAAGATAATAGGATGGTTGACTGGCTAGCAACAATCATAAGACACACAGTGAAGTAGGAGCTTTCTGAGGTAGTAGACTGGCTGTCTCTAAATCCTATACATGAATCAATCTAACCTGATTCCCTCACATTGTCCTACAATTGAGAGAGAGGGATGAAATTGGAGAATCATTAAAAACACAGGTCAATACAGCTTTCATTTGATGACTACAATGCTTACTGGACATACCTGATGTAAACACTCATCATTCAACGGGAGGAAAATGTAGAATGCGCACAAATCAATAATTAATTTCATGCCCCTGATTTTGAACCACTACTACTACATATTGAGGTCTATGCATGTGACATTTTCTTTGGGTTGGATAACAAAGAGACACATTCATGTTTACTGACCATTAACAAAAGGTAGGGCTCCAAAACACTCCACACTTATTGGGCCATTCCAACGTGGCCCTCATTCAACACTGATGGAGGATTATCAACGCTTCAGAAATCGTCATTCAGCAATAAGACGTGCTGACATTTACTGCTTGTCCTCTTAATCTGAGACAAGCTGCTCTTATAAAGAGAGCCATTAAAGCCAATTGTTCCCTCTCGCACCTCTTCAATATGGGGAGTTAATCCACTCAAGGAAAAGCTGAGATTGGCGTCAGCGGCTCTTTTCATGGCAGGTCTCCCTGCTGTGTGTTTGTTTTTTATTTGGGTCTCCAGCTGAAGAGGCGATCAAAGCCGTGCCACACCTAGACCGCCATAATGAGCTTGGCAGCAGCTGCCAAATGGAATCTAAACACCAGGCGTGTTCCTTAGCTGGCGCTTTAGGGCCTCACAGTTTCACCGCGTGCTACGTGGGCTCCATTCCCACTTCTTAAATAATGGGCTCCTAAAATGGCAGGCTTCCCACTTCCAGTCATGCACGGTAAACCCTGACACGTGGAACAAAGCTCCATAACGCAATAATCCCCTTTACATCTCTCTTAAGCAACTGCTACGGAAAACCGATGGGTCTTTACCAATGACGAAAATAATGAGAACTCAGAAGGGCAACGTTAATGGGAAGATAAAGGAATGAATGAGTGAATGGGTCGATACAGGAATGAAAAAGACTGATAAAACCGTACTTTCACCTAAATCTTTCTAACCTAAGACAAGTCTTCCCAAACAAGTCTAGAAATAAGAGAATGTCAAGGACCTGCTATGACTCCAGTGGTGTTAGACAGAGCTGTCTCCTCTCAGTGTGATAGAGAGGATATGACAGGACCCAGGGACAGGTGCTGAGTCACCAGTGATCTGCACTCAACCCTCAGTCCATCTCTGTATCTCAGTTTTGGAGGCTGCCTGGCTGGCTGCTGTCTGTCTGTCTGTGCCAGTCTGTACCTGTCTGTCACACGTGTGGCCATTCAGCATTCTGCACGTGCTCCACCTACATTAAACCCAGCTGCACCTCCTCTGTACCCCACACCACAGCCATGCCACTAACCACCGAGCCAGTACTCCCAGGCAGGGACGGTCTCTCACACACACCAACGACCTGTGAGACACTCCCTCTGCAGCACAGGGATGAGGACTCTGTGAGGAGGGCAGGCCGGGTTGAATTATGGACAAGGGCATTTCACAGGGTCACTGCTTTTCTCTGAAGGATGTGCTCTCTTCCGGGAGCGGGGAAAAAGGATAAAGGAGCAAATTTCCTGAGTGTTCCACCTCCTTATCTTCACCCCTGCTCCCCATCCCTCATTTTTTCTGCCTGTGCTATGGAATGCCGCCTTCAGGCGACTTTCACGGGAGATATGCATTCAGCCCAGTTTCAATCGTTAAGGACACCAGGAGAAAACTAGGGACACTTGTGTTTAATCCGTTTGTGACATCCACGCTAATAGCCGTCCGTCCTTGAGTTTCCGAGGTGGTTTTTCCATGCTCATCCCTAATTAGACAAGCTTCCTCTGCTTCCTCTCCTCTTTCTAATTAGATCTTTAACAACAAACAAGCAGCGACCTTTACAAAGGCCTTGCCACAATCTCTCCCATTAGTTAAATGGCTGAGAGGTGCTGCACTGAGGGAGGGGAGGGAGGGGGAGGCCCTGCTTTGTCCCTGGCCCAGCCACGCCACCCATGCCACATCCTGCATGGTACCGGCTGCCAGGCCCCCGACAATGGCAGCTTCCTGTTGCAATCTGCATAATTCCGGCAATTCCAGGATAGCGGGAACGACAGGACACAAAGACGACATCGACACACACAACAAATACACATGGCGGCTTTGTTTGCGCTGACACGGACAATTAGTCCTCAGCTGCTGGTATGAGGCATCTCACTGCCAGGAGGGTCTTATCTAATAAAGCCAGGCAAAATTACTTTTATTGTTCAGGTAGATTGCTTCTAATGATAGTGCCACCAGTGGGAGAGAATATGAATAAAATGAGGCTGACTGAAAACGTTCCCTTCTATGGACCAAAGCAGCCATCTGGGAGAGGCAGAATAGCTTGATGATCTTCCCCAACACATTTTATTTTCAGAGCAAACAAATGATTTAAGCTACTTTCACTTGGGCGAAGGTGAGAAACAGAACGAGTGAAGAAAAGTGGCTGAACATCAAAGATGTAGAAATAATGTATTTCCTTTGATCATCCTAACAGACATATGTTCTTTCCCAAGCTGTTAGAGAGAGCCTAATTCTCCCATTTCTCTACACTAGCGTGTTTATGTTGGGGAATGGACGGGGCATGTATACGTGTGTTTGCATACAATCCCAGTGGTGCTTTGGAATAAAGCTCATTATAAACTACAGTACTGTGGTTCTATATTAAAGGAACACCTGGTCCAATCAATGGAACTACCACAAATGAATAATAATAAACCAGCATGGAATATCATATGGCACAATGACTTTGTTCTTAGAATAGAACACAATACTGCATGTCTCTCTGACAACTTTAACATGCAAGGAGCATCTACATATTACCTAGACCTTTTTGGTCTGTAGATAATAAATGCTTTGTGCCTATCAGTACTCACCAAAATGTACATTCTGATTGAGGTGACTGAGGACAGAAACAGTGCCATAAAACAATGCTTTGCAGACAATCACAGCACTGAAAATCCTTCTACAATAACAGTCTGTGACTATTCAACTGAGGAGGACACTTTGTGCTCCAGTGTAAGACGTCTTTCCTTGGTCTTTCATGGTTAAGTAAAGGTGAATGCTCAGACACCTGTGCACTACCTCAGAGATTTGCACTAGAACCCTATACTGAGGAGTTTAAACTGGACTGTGGAGGGGACACGCACACACTCTTACGCATGCACACACTCTTACACACACACACCGATAGATCCTCATCTCTGTAGAGTGATGTCTCAGGTAGGCTGGGCAATAGGCCCCCACAGCTGCAGCAGCATCACTGATCATATCTGTTATGAGCCTGAGACCATCCCATTATTAATATTCACACCATCTAACTGGAACAATGCCCCCTTCTTTGGACTTTATTTTTCCCCCCACACTGGTCTAATTGGATGTAATTACTCATCTACAAAACAAATTAGCAGGTTGAGGTTGCCTTGGCGACCAGATCAGGCGGCCCAGCAGTGCGAATCGTTCGCCGAGCTCCATTTATACTGATAATTATCCCTCTCTCCCTCTTTCCACTCTCCCACTGGCCAGGGGCTGCTGGGGTGGGGGTGGGCAGCTCTCGTCGGCCAGCTCAGAACTTACTGCCCAGGGTTGGAGAGGCTGCATCTCTCATAGCATACTGCCATCACGAGGGTGGCTTTCTTCAAGTAGATATATGCTCCTGTCTCATTTCCACTTTGCCAGATGACTGCCTCTAAGGAAGGATTCTAAACCACTGCCTTGAAACTTGCTACTCTACTCATCTCTTTGAGAAAAAAAAGACAAAGAACACCATCATGTTCATGGTAAAATGTAGGGGATATTTCCACTTTACCCCTTTAGAGAGAGGACAAGGTGTTTAAGAGTGCACAAGTCTGTGATTATCCTGACACTGAGGCTTCAATTCCCCCAAATACACACAAATACTCACACACACATTAACACACACACACATGCACACACACACCGTCACAGACGTGCACACACACACGCACGCACAAACACACACACGCTGTCACTGGCACACACACACATACACGCACACACACACACCTAGAGCAACGTTTGCTCCCAATCATCCCGCCCTCTCTCCCCTGCCCCCTCTCAATTCCCTGGTGGCCATAAAAATACATCACAACGCGGAGGACGTCAATAAACCTGTCATACAGCTTCCCAAATTAGCTTTGAATATCACAGCGACTGTAATTAGCTACTCCATTTCCATCGATGCAATTTTAAAAAGGAGAAAAAACTGCCGCTCTCTGGGCTGCAGAGAGTAGCTTTCACTTTCCATTTGAAATAGTATTTTCTGACTGAATGGGTGACTAATTAACAGCACTAGACCCCCTTTTCAAAGACAGCGACATTTCATAAATAATACATATTTAATGTCTTGTCATTTTATGCTCAGAGAGGCTTGGCTAATGAATTTTAACAGATGATTTATTCCTGCATTTGCTAGCCCGTACCCAAGCCTTTGTTCTCCTTTAGGCGTTCATTCTTTCTCTCTTTCTTCCTCTCTCAATCCTTTTTCAAACACTGATAGCTTCCAAAAGTGCCTCATCACAGGAAAATAACAGTTTTTAAAAGAACACGAAAGAGGAAATGTTGTCTGACAGTGAATCACAGGTGTCTAATCAGCCATGTGACAATGTGATGTGTGACGTGGGCTACTTTCCCCTGCAGGTGTTAGTCAGGAGGTCTATGGAACACAACAACAGAACACTATAGAACACTATGGAACACTAGAACAGTTCTGATCCTATACTGTCTTTCTAACAACACAACGTTCACATTTTGACCGGGGTTTTGGTTAGTGTTAATGAGTGTTTATAAATGACAAGTGATTTATAAGGTGTAGCTATTCATATTCATAAGTCTTTAAATTAGGTCCATGCAAAAGTTTCTCCAACTTCCACTGAAACCAAAGTGAGTGAGGCCATGACCCCAGCCTGCCTGGAGCCCATTGGGAGAGACACAGCATCGATCAACCCCCAGGGGCTTCTTCCCAGTGACCCCTGAACATCTGCCAGCCACAGCTGTGTGAGCCACTGCACTGGGACAGGACAGGAGCAGGCGAAAAGGAGACAGGGACGCCTCCCCATCCCCAACGTGTCACATCTTCTCCCTGGGCCCCAGTCAAACCGGGGGAAAACACTGTCACATGGATTGGTTTGGCATGCTAGACCCAGGACATGTGATGCTCTTCTGGGCTCGTCACTGAGCTAAGCGGAGCAGCATCTGGGGCGAACGGACGGACCTGAGCACCCGTGGGGCCCGGGGAGCCAGATTAATTTAGCCCAGCGAACGCAGCCAATCCCAGACTCCTCTGGGGCACTTCCCAGGATCACAGAGCTTGTTGGGAGGAAATGGATAATGATCTCAGATAATGTGTCAAAATGTGCCAAATGATTTCCCTCTCCAAGCAAGCTGTGGGTTCATCAGTGGAAAACAAAACAGCCAGGGTTCAGTGGAGGAGAATACTGAAAACCCCATCTACATAAGAAACTCTTATTTCTCTTTAAGGCAGAATAGAACCATAGGATAACAGTTTCCCTGGGGATATGAATCACATTGTAGAAATGATCAAACCAAACATAAATGAAGAAATGGTATGTTATGTATCTATGTCAATGATGTCATCACAGATGTATGTCAACATGTTACAGATTATAAATTGTGTATGTTGAAAACAACACATCCCTGCTTGTAAAAGCAGGAACATTTTAAACATATTTCACTGTTTAAATCCCTCTGAAAACAACATGTTACACTAGCAGGTGCTGCTTAATAGCACTATTATACAGTATGGGGTCCAATTCAGGCATAGAAATATGACTACCAAAGCATTACACTGTGCACTGTGCAGTAGGAAAGGTCACATCAAAGCATATCCTCAGTGTTTCACAGGTCACTGGGGGCCTAAAGACAGCATTGATTGGCCATAGAAAAGGCCCTGAGAGATATGCTTATTCCAGAAATAATATTGGAGGGAACTGAAGAAACGTTAACCTTCAGCACAATGCACTTATTGTGTACCAAGGGACTGTTGGCCAGGAGAACCGGACATGTAATGAGTCTCTTCAGCTGACGAGACTGATCCGCTCCCACTGAGTCTTACTGACATCCACCTACTCACAGGGGAGGGAGGGAGAGTGGGGCAGACAGAAGAAAAAAGAGGGGAGAGAGAAGGACAGGGAAAGGTAGAGAGAGAGAGAGATAGGGAGAGAGAGAGGGAGAGGGGGAGAGACACAGAGAGAGAGACAGGGAGAGAGATGGGAGAGAGACAGGGAGAGAGACAGAGAGAGAGACAGAGAGAGAGAGACAGAGAGAGAGACATGTAGAGAGAGACAGGGAGAGAGACAGAGACAGAGAGAGAGACAGGGAGAGAGACAGGGAGAGAGACAGAGAGAGAGACAGATAGAGACAGAGAGAGAGACAGAGAGAGAGAGAGACAGGGAGAGAGACAGGGACAGAGACAGAGAGAGAGAGACAGGGAGAGAGACAGAGAGAGAGACAGATAGAGAGACAGGGAGAGAGACAGAGAGAGAGACAGAGAGACAGAGAGAGAGACAGAGAGACAGACAGAGAGAGAGACAGAGAGACAGGGAGAGAGACAGGGAGAGAGAGAGAGAGAGAGAGAGAGAGAGACAGGGAGATAGACAGGTAGAGCGACAGAGAGAGAGACAGGTAGAGAGATCGGTAGAGCGAGAGACAGAGAGAGACACAGGTAGAGAGAGAGAGACAGGGAGAGAGACAGAGAGAGAGAGAAAGGGAGAGAGACAGGGAGAGAGAGACAGGGAGAGAGACAAAGAGAGAAAGGCAGAGAGTGAGAGAGCGAGAGAACGAGAGAGCGAGAGTTAATGGTTAAGAGGTAGTGTAAGCAAAACATAAAGAAGAAGAAAGAAAAAAAGAAGATAAAAGCTCAAAAGAGCATCCTCGGACCTAATGAGCTCGGCAGCAGAAATTCCATGGCGATCGATGCACGATGCAGGTTTACAGGCGGCGGCACGGAGGCCTTGAAAAAAGAAGGGGCCATCTCATCTGAGTTTCTGAAACATCCCACTCATTTCCGATGCACATAATAAGAGCTCATTCCTCTGGAGGGAGCTGAAAGGGCCTGAATGAGAGACAGAGCAGGCAGAAATATCTCTGTTGAGTGGGACCGAGGCGACGGAGGAGGGGAGATCAGAGGGGAAGGGCAACAAGGCCTATACTCCAGGCTGACATGACATTCACGCAGCTCCTCAGTTCTAGGAGAGAGGTGCATGATGGGGCTGATGCAACAGAAACAATGCTGCCACTCTGCATTCAAAGGCATTGTATTGTAGCATTTTTATTCTCCCATAGAATACTGTTTGAAACTAAAGCAAAAAGTTGAAAAGCACACCTGCACACCTCCAATAAGGACCAAAGTGATGATGAGGCAATCTAAAAGACAGCACTCTGATGAGTGATCTCCTTCTATTGGAGGATCAAAGATGCAATCTAGTGATCTAGCATCTCAGTGTAATGGGTGATACCATTGTTTAGGAGCCCAATAAGGTCAAGTCTGAGTGCACCAGACCCTAGATTTCCTGTGACTTACTGATCAATCACTCTGTCCATAGGAATGACAGGGCCACAGGGAATCCATCAATAACAACTCCTATTTTCTCCTCACTTATAAACTAAATTGATTATATCCCAGTAATAAACCAACAAAGCAATAACTTATCCGGGACATGTCATTCATCAGTGACTGTCAAATAGCTATCCCTATTCAATACATCAATCCTCTAATATTTTCTCAGATGACCTCAGTAATACAGGCTCATCATCTATTATTTATGCACAGAAGGACAAACACTGGGAAGGGAGACATAGAATAACATTCTGATTCCATTCTTGTCATTCAGGGCTAAGTTGTTATGGCGTGATAGCGAGGCCAGTCCTAGGGATTACTTTACTCAGAGAGTAAATAAAAGGGCCACACGGAGGAGTTAAAAATACCCTCCATCGTCATCAGCAGCACTGACCTGTCATGGAGAGGGAGGCCATGTGAGCGTGGTGTCGTTCTGTCCGGTGTAATTAAGCCGTGGGTTGTCAGAGCCAGAGAGGAGAAAAGGGTGACACAGCCCCATGTTGGAGATAGGGGACTGTCTTTCACTTACCCTTGGCTCTCTGCGGAGCAGGCAGGCATGCCAGTGAGCAGCCAGCCACGTGGCGAGGAGAAGAAAGAGGCAGGGGTATAAGGCTCGCTCGGTGTGATGTTAAGCATGTGGGTAAATAGGAGCACGGTGGGGCGGTAACGAGATGCACCCGTCCACCCCGGCACAGCACGGCGCTGCAGCTCGGAGAGGAGACGAGCGGGAGATTAGCAGAGACGAAGGTCAAATTTAAACATGCAGCACCCAACCCTGTTTATCTACTGTGTGTGTGTGTGTGTGTGTGTGTGTGTGTGTGTGTGTGTGTGTGTGTGTGTGTGTGTGTGTGTGTGTGTGTGTGTGTGTGTGCATGTGTGTGTGTGTGTGGGTGTGTGTGCAGTGTGTGTGTGTGTGTGTGTGTGTGTGTGTGTGCGTGCGTGTCCTAGCGGCAGGAAGCATAGCGGTTAAGAGCGTTGGGCCAGTAACCGAAAGATCGCTGATTCGAATCCCCAAGCTGACTAGGTGAAAAATCTGTCAATGTGCCCTTGAGTAAGGCCCTTAACCCTAGTTGCTCCTGTAAGTCACTCTGGATAAGAGCATCTACTAAATTACTAAAATGTAAATGTAAAATGTGTGCAGTAAACTGTGGGGCTGCGGGTGACTGGAACCTCAGAGCTGAGAGAGCCCCCTACGGCTCCTCATTACCTAGTCTGCAGCAGACCTTTGAGGTCATCATTTATCTCACTACACCTCTGTCCTCACCTCCCCCTCATACATCATCTATCAGACAACCCAGAGTTGTGTTACAATCTGACAGCAGTACATGATGGGCCCCCTGCATCTCGAACTTCCTCATTCTCTGGCAGATTGTTTGTTTTGAAGAGGCCTGATTGGAGAGAAAGAACATCTGATTTGCTTCCTGTGTTCCCTGCGCTGAAGTGAATGTGTGTGTGTGTGTGTGTGTGTGTGTGTGTACACGCTTGAGTGTATTGATGGGTCAGGGCATATTTCCAAACAGTTTCCATCAGGACTTTGAGGTTTACATTCACATGATCATACTGCAGGAGCATGTGCACATATTGTAGAGGACCAACCTATGGGAGGTACAGTAGCACATGGAGACAGACGACCTGAGTCTGATTAAGAAAGCCAGTCTTCCCTAGAGCTTGGATGCTGCCTGCAATTTCCGACACCAAGGTTGTTATTCAGTGCTATTGATTGCTTTAGTGTTATTGAGAAGGACAGAGCCAGATCTGTTAATGTAGTTGACTGGTGAATCAATGATGAGTGAGAAACAGGGAGAAGTGTGTGTTTGTACATTGTTACCTAATCAATCAATGCTATGTGTGTGTACAGTGAGTGGATGTCTTCAGGTTTTCTGGTTGGAGGAGTAATGTTAGTCACTGAGGGCTAAAGCAGACATATCGCATCACATCGCCAATGAAGAACTACACAAAAGTTGAATTCAGCGACTAATTTCTAATTTGGTCAAAATCGATCAAGCTACTTTATGTCCTAAACACCAAATTATTTTGGTGAGTCATTCTTAGACAACGTTTTAGGATATGAGAATAACTGTTTCATTGAAGTGTTTAGGGCTCCAGCATGTGTGGACTGCATAAAGCATGTTTCCATGAGTGTGCTAAGGAGAAGCAGAGGAGCGGGAGAAGCTGGAGGGAGCAGCAGCCACACAGAACACGGACAGAGCAGAGTTTACCTGGCCCTGTGTTCTGCGGGTAAGCCATGTAGCCGCCTTTTCCACGGGCCCCCCTACCTGAGCCACGTGCTGCCGCCACCGCTGCTGCCGCCACTGGTCCGTACGCCGTCGCCGGGAAGCCTGCAGGCACACAGAGGGCACATGTCACTCACTGTCATCCCAGACTCAGCTAGTAGAACCCAGAGGCTGCTCCACAGGAGATCACCACAGTGTTCTAGTGTTCTATCGACACGCTCTGGGATCTGACATACACAACCTTCCCATTCATACAGAGAGATAGAGAGACAGGGAGCGAGAGAAACAGGGAGAGAGAGAGACATAGAGACAGACAGCCTTCCCATTTATAGAGAGAGAGAGAAAGAGAAAGAGAGAGAGAGAGAGAGAGAGAGAGAGAGAGAGAGAGAGAGAGAGAGAGAGAGACAGAGAGCGGTACACTTGTGAACATGCGTGCATAAGCACATACACATAGATAGACACGCATGTATGTGCACACACACACGTATGCAATCACTCACTCACACACACTGTCTCTGGTGAGAGTTTAGGGTAGGCGGGAGGTCCTCTCTTCCATGCTGAGCCTTCACTCGCCTAATTATCAGCACATGCACACGCTGTGCACAGGACGCCCTAAAACGCTCACTATCGTTTCGATCGTGCCCAGTTATTCATGCCTCTTAATTGAGTTAGTAGCAGCAAGTGAGCTCTGCTTGGTGGAGGCTCTCTGTGCCATATTGCCATATTTCCATTTAGCGTGGGGAGACTATCTCCGCTGGGGGTAGGGGAGGGGATGTCAACGGCTTTACTCTGGGGAGAGACCAGCTTCTTTATAGAGATTTACAGCATTGCTCTCTGGGAGGTCTGGTTCTGTAATGTAATGTGTGCCCTGTATTTTCTTCTGGCCCCAGGAGTTACCAGTTAATATCAATCAGCTTTGGTCACTTGAATGCATGAGTGAAGGTATCAAAATATTTTCTATTTTCAGGCACTCAAATTGAGCCTTGACATTTTGTGGGTGGTTGGAAACTATCCTCCTCCTTCTCACTGTCATGTTCATATCCAATCAATACTCATTGCAAGAAAATTAGCATTTGTTGTTTTACTTTGACTTTCCGAGCCAATCTGTTAATCTGTTAAAATAGTGTTCAAATATGCTCTGAACAGTATTAAGCAGATTAGGACTTCCACTGATTTACTCAGTATAATGGTGCAGTGCTCTAACAATTTAACTAATACCAGCATCATTACAGTGTTCAATTAAAGCAACAAGGGGAGTCAGTGTGTCTATGCCTCTTTTAGAGCATTGATATAATTACAGTGCATTCTCTCTCTCTAATGAACACACCCATCTCTGGCTGACAGAGACCCGTCCATGCCCAGGGCCTGACACCAGAGATGGCTGCTCCTCTCTCCTCTACCCTCCCTCTCTCACACAGAGGAATGGCACGTCATTAGGCTTGACGACTGGCCTGACTCTTCACTCTGGCCCTAATACGCTTTTGCATAAATCAAACAGCCCACATTATCCTGACAGGAACGTACTGTTAACGAGAAAATTCAATCTCCTAATTTCCCCAGCCAGCCAGCCAGTCAGCCAGAGAGATGTGGTCTTGATCTTTTTGAAAGTGTCCTATGTTCATGTTCTGTGTTGGGTTGTGTGTGATATGTTCTGTGTTCTCTATGTGTTGTATTCTGTGTTTGTGTTCTGTGTGTGTATGTTCCGTGTGTGTTGGGCTGACAAGCAGCCGGACAGACACACAGGGGAAGTGTTGAGCCCTCTCTGGAGGAAGTCGGGAGTGTTTTTCTGATGCTGTCGAGGTGAGAAGACCACCAAGGTGTGACCTATTTTCTGGGCCAGCGTCCCCCTGCAGTTCTGCCCAGAGGGGCTCACACAAAGACTGATGAGGGTGAGGCAAGGGGGAGGTGGGAGGAGGCAACAGGGCAGGGTCAGAGGAACCGCAGAGGAGAAAAACACATTGGTTTTCAATTATGTAATTCACACCTCTGCAGACACAATGTGAGCATGAGCGATAACGTTGGTGTGAGGTGCCTTCATGCTGGGACCGTAAGGTGGGCGAGAAGCAAAGAGCTGCCGTTACAGGAAAAACAGCTCACAGCTCAGAGAGGTGAGTGTGTGATGGGTAGGGTTGCAAAATTCCGGTAACTTCCCCAAAATTCCCAGGTTTTCCATTTCCAGAAATCCCAGTTGGAAGATTCAAAGAAACAGAAGGGAATAAGCAGGAAATGCAGAATCCTCCAACCAGGATTTCTGGAACACCTGGGAATTTTTGGAAAGTTTCCGGAATTTTTCAACCCTAGTGAGGGGAGGGGCTTGGTGGGGACCACATGTAGGTGGCGGTGTATAGAGGAGGATATGACGCTGTCCATTCCACGCAATACTAAATTGGACAGACAGACGGAAAGCTTTTCACAACCAGTCCCAATTCTCCTCAAGTCTAAGACGGCCCTGATTCAAACAGCACCTCTGATATTCTACACCTCTGTTTAATCTCTTCAAAAAAACACAAATCACCTCGGATGTTATGTTTAATGACGGTTACGCATCCCTGCCTCTCCACAAACGCCAGCCCCGCTGTTGCTGTGCAGAAGAGCCCTTTGATGGAGTCAACACTGTTTTCTCTCCCTCGCTCTCTTTTCCTAAGTACTGTATCTTCCCCTCCCTGCCATTGTCACGATGCCCCCAGTTGACCCTGTGGCTTCAAAGTTAGTGGCAGGCAAAGTTGTGGAGAGAGATTAACTTTTCAGGATTAGGTGGGTTAATTAATAGATCGCTGCGGGTCTTTGTTTTGTGTTCAGGCGGTAAGAAGCCGCCCAAGAGAGGCGCTGCAGCATTAAATCAATTTCATGGGCCTTTTATTACTGAGAAGATAAAGCCAATATTTAGCTTTACATTTGTCACTATTATTTGGAACTGCTTTGCCACTTGAGTGGCTGCGCTCTCTCAGTGGGGTACTGGGGACAAGGACACATCTGTTTATGGACTGGGGGCCCGAGGAGGCATCTGGGGACCTGTCCTCAGTGCTGTCCTCTCTCCTCTCCGCCTCGGCTGAGAGCACAGGCATTCGCTCCACTTCAACAGAAGAGTCAGACAGAAGCACTGATTAGACTCACAGCAGCACTGCAGTATACAGTTCCTCTCTTTGAGTACTCAGACTTTGTAATCATTTTTGTCTTCAACTAATTCAAAACAACATGAGGTGAGTAATCTATTCATAACCACAAAGCTGTCATTGATATCCAGTAACAACAAAAAAACACAAATACTTTCCTTTTTCTTATACGAGATTAAGAGAAAATAAACGTGGGTTTTTCTACCCTTCCTTTGAGAGAGGTCATTCAAAGTAACAGCTATCTCCTCCCAGCTCTCTCCACAGTGTATCAGTCTCTACTCTATACATAGCCATCCTGACCCCCTGAAGCTTTGTGACGCCACTCCGCTCACCTCTCTGTCCTACATCCATCTTTCTTTCTCTCTCATTCAAACTACCACTGTTTTCCACTCCATTCTGTCATCCCTTACACTCATCTATACCAAATCCATCTCATTAGCTCTGCTCGTTTCTCATCGTTCTGTGAAACTTGCCAACATCTCTCCTGTTCCATGTCCCACACTGGCTTTATCGCCGTGTCCAGACCCCTTTTCCCCGAAGCCAGTGTGGCACGTCACTACGACGCTTTCACTATGGCGATGGACTGCAGCAGCGAGAGCCCCCACAGTAAGATCACAGCCGTGTCCTGAGCGCTATGACAACAGCTCGGCTGATGTAAGTGTCCTCTGTATTGTTCTGTTGCAGCTCAGGTCACCTAGCAATGACAATGCACCACCATTCCCCTGCTCTGCTTTGCACTAAACAACATTTTACATTGTAGTTTTAGATTTAGCATACGCTCTTATGCAGTGCTACGTACAGTTAGTGCATTCCTCTTATGATAGCTAGGTGGGACAATAAGACTGAGATGTCTTACTTAATATACTCTTTGAAGAGGTAGGGTTTCAGAAGTTTTTGGAAGATGGGCAGGGACTCTGCTGTCCTAGCTTCAGGGGGAAGCACGTTCGACCATTGGGGTGACAGGACAGAGAAGAGCTTTGACTGGGCAGAGCTGACCCCCTGTAGGGGTGGGATGGCCAAGAGACCAGAGGTGGCAGAATGGAGTGCTTGGTTGGGGAGTAGGGTTTGAGCATAGCCTGAAGGCATCGTACACCTTGGAATATACAACGGTTTTAGAACAATCCACAGGGCAGAGAAAGAGCAGGAGAATGTAGCTGAAGAGTGTTTTTATCAAAGCACTGCTGTAGTTTTACATAGACAAATTATTCACTCTTCTGGTTTGTCTGTCTGAGAGAGAGGGGGACATAAAGTTCTCTGTACAGGGGGTGAGACTTTTACAGAGGGAATACGTCGGTAAACACAGTCATGGCCCACAGGGAAAGACAAGAAGCTCTGAGAGAGGCAGCCTCACTGTGGCCTCACTAAGAAGAGGAGGAGGGGTGGGGGGAGGGAGACACTGGGGAAATGGCGAGAGAAAAAATCACTCCCCCCTATGTTCCCTTTTACAGGAACCTTTGAAAAAAGAAATGGGAAAATAAATAACGACAAACAAGAGAGGAAAAAAACTGATGTCATATTTTTATCTCCAGGCTGACAAGTGGCCCATTGTTGTCGTCCTTCAGCACCAAGTCTCATCTTTTGTTGTTTTGGAAAAGGCTCTTCGCCAGCCGTATCAAAGGCTCAAATCACAGATGAGCTGGAGAGAACCAGGTGGCTTTTACATGAGCTGCCACTCACACACTAGCTTCTCACCTCTCCTTTGAGTGAATTCATTCTTAATGCCTCTGAATCAATGAAAACACCCACACACTGAGTTCTCCCTCATACAAGAGAAATGTAAACGTACAATCTGTGAGCGTTTGTGTCTGCGAGCATGCACAGAAGTACTGTATCTGTGCGATTAAAAGACTGGATTGTCTATTCATGTCGGTTGGTGTAGTTGTGGTTGTGTGTGTGCATGCACTCAATGGATTTGTGTAAGTGTGAGTGCACACTTGTGGATGTGTGTGTGTGTGTTTGTGTGAGCGTGTTTGCGAGCACCTTTTGTCCACCTGCAAGTGTGAACAGTGTCTCTTTTTGTGTCGATTGAGGGCAAATGGGTCCGTTTGGAATGAAACCATTTGGTACACTGATCCTTTGTTATTAGGACTTCATGGGTTTTGATTTGGGAAAGTCATTTATAGAAATAGGGAGAAAGCCCAGAGTCCAAAAAAAGCCAGGCTTTACGCTGGTAATTGCATTTTTCATACACCATTGAAAATAATGATGTGGGGAGGAAGCAGAAAGATTTGGAAAAATCCCAAACCCCTATATCCTCCTCTCGTCTCCTCTCCTCTCCGCTCAAATCAAATCAAATTATATTTGTCACATGCGCCGAATACAACAGATGTAGACCTTACAGTGAAATGCTTACTTACAAGCCCTTAACCAACAATGTAGTTTTAAGAAAGAATACCCTAAAAAATAAAATAATAATAATAATAATAATTAAAGAGCAGCAGTAAAATAACAATAGTAAAATAACAATAGCGAGGCTATATACAGGGGGTACCAGCACAGAGTCAATGTGCGGGGGCACCGGTTAGTCGAGGTAATTGAGGTAATATGTACATGTAGGTAGAGTTATTAAAGTGACTATGCATAGATAATGAACAGAGAATAGCAGCAGCGCAAAAGGTGGGGGGGGGGGGGCAATGCAATTAGTCTGGGTAGCCATTTGATTAGATGTTCAGGAGTCTGTTTAGAAGCTGGTAGAAGCTGTTTAGAAGCCTCTTGGACCTAGAATTGGCGCTCCGGTACCGCTTGCTGTGCGGTAGCAGAGAGAACAGTCTATGACTAGGGTGGCTGCCCTCTTCACGACTGTCTTGGTGTGCTTGGACCATGTTAGTTTGTTGGTGATGTGGACACCAAGGAACTTGAAGCTCTCAACCTGCTCCACTACAGCCCTGTCGATGAGAATGGGGGCGTGCTCGGTCCTCTTCTTTTTCCTGTAGTCCACAATCATCTCCTTTGTCTTGATCATGTTGAGGGAGAGGTTGTTGTTCTGGCACCATACAGCCAGATCTCTGACCTCCTCCCTATAGGCTGTCTCGTCGTTGTCGGTGATCAGGCCTACCACTGTTGTGTCATCGGCAAACTTAATGATGGTGTTGGAGTCGTGCCTGGCCATGCAGTCATGAGTGAACAGGAAGTACAGGAGGGGACTGAGCACACACCCCTGAAGGGCCCCCGTGTTGAGGATCAGCATGGCGGATGTGTTGTTACCTCCTCTCCTCTCCTCTCCTCTCCTCTCCTCTCCTCTCCTCTCCTCTCCTCTCCTCTCCTCTCCTCTCCTCTCCTCTCCTCTCCTCTCCTCTCCTCTCCTCTCCTCTCCTCTCCTCTATGGAGCAGAAGACAGAGGGAGTAGCTAGCTAGCTACTGTAGCTGAGGAGGAAAGCTGATTGTTTCCTCATGAACTATAATGAAGCAATATATTGTGACAGAATCAACCACAACACTAGAACACTGCAACCATTACAAACGTCAGTCCACCAAAGGTTAGAGAGCCACGATTTACGACTAATTACCACATTAGTCGTAAACACACACAAACACACATCTACCCAGCAGCACCACATGAGCTACGTGCTGTGTTTCATACAGCTACTGTATAGTGAGGGAATGATATACGACCACAGGCTATATTACTTTGTCATCGTGTCTTATAGCGCCCATAGTTTATTAGGGTGACTTACTTGGCTCCTGAGAGAGATGTTCACACATACCATTAAACGTTGAAAGACTTTCAGACCGATTGTGCCGACGGTGTCTGAGTGCACTGGAGCAGCCAGAACATTCTGTCTTAACAAACTACATAGCGCTCTACACAGACAGCTCATGGAGTCCCGAGGCAATCTGCTGCAGAGCTGAGAGAGAATCAGGAGAATGGAGATGTCCAGCCTCAGTAGTTTTCATGTTATCTTATATACATGTAATACCAGAAACCTGGCATGGTTTTTCCTTCCCCTCATCAGTATTATTGTATGTTGGTCTCTGGTCCAGGGTCAGTAGAGAGAACCTGCCAGGACACACAGCTGGGTTTTTCTCTGGAACTCTTTGTTGGTGTAACATCTCAGTCCGATTTAGAATCAGGGAGTGTATAACATGGGAGTGTTAAGCCTGTGGGACCCTGTTGAATCAAAGAGCCCAGAGAAAGTTCAGAATGTGTGTGTGTGACTGGACACCGCCCTCCTAACCAGATGCCAGTGTGGTTCCTCTGGGGCCGGGGGCGTTGATATTAACTAGACTAGGCCACCAAAGCCCCCTCTCAATAACACCAAAGTAAACAGTATTTTACATTTTTTTAATGCAATTTATTTTATTGAGAAATACTGCGCCAAACATCTTATTTAAACATATTTTTGTAATTATAGTTTTTATTGTTTCCTTTCACAATATAACAACAATACAATTGAATTACATTTGGCATTAAACAATAACTTGACAGACATGAATATACACTTATAGTATAATGCTGGTAGTCCCAGCCCACCCTATCAAAGGCTTTCTCTGCTTCTAGGGATAAGGCTGCCACTGAAGTATCCAAATATTTTGCCTTCCAGATGACATGCAATAGGCATCTAAGATTATCAGATGAAGTTCTGCCTTTCACAAATCCCACCTGGTCTGGATTTATGATTTTCTTAATGATATGATTCACCCTCATAGCCAGAAGTTTTGTAAACAATCTTCCATCACAATTTATCATCAAATTGGACGGTAGCTCGCACACTCATAGGGATCCCTTCCCTTTTTGAGAATTAGGGTGATTACTGCATCACTCATAGAAGGTGGGAACTCACCTGTGTCAATCAATGTGTTAAATGTTTTCAATATTTCTGGGCTAAGCTGCTCTGCAAACCTTTTATAGAAATCACTGGGTATCCCAACCAACCCTGGAGTTTCACCACTGGGTGATTGTCTTATAGTTTCGGTCAATTCCTCCAAAGTAATAAGGCGGTCAAGCTAATTCCTGTCTTTCTAGTTTATGAAGGTTCAAATGCCTCTGCTTTCTGCATATCTAAAGGACCGTTTGAAGTATAACGTTCCTGATAGAAGTCTCAAAATATATAGTTTATTTCTTTATGATTGGTAATCAGCTTGCCTGTCTTATTTATGATTCTACCTACTTGCCTATCTGTTTCTCTAGATTTCAATTGACTGGCCAACAGTTTTCCTGCCTTTTCATCTGATTTGTACCATCCCTGCTTCAGCCTGTACAGGGAATCTGTTACTTGAACTCTGTGAAGCATTTGTTTGGGCTGCAATTTCTGAGGCTGGTAACTCTAATGAACTTATCCTCTGCAGCGGAGGAAACTCTGGGTCTTCTGTTCCTGTGGCGGTCCTCATGAGAGCCAGTTTCATCATAGCGCTTGATGGTTTTTGTGACTGCACTTGAAGAAACTTTCAAAGTTCGTGAAATTTTCCAGATTGACTGACCTTCATGTCTTAAAGTAATGATGGACTGTTGTTTCTCTTTGCTTATTTGAGCTGTTCTTGCCATAATATGGAATTGGTCTTTTACCAAATAGGGCTATCTTCTGTATACCCCCCCCCCCCCCGCAACATTGTCTCAACACAACTGATTGGTTCAAACGCATTAAGAAGGAAAGAAATTCCACAAATGAACTTTTAACAAGGCACATCTGTTAATTGAAATGCATTCCAGGTGACTACCTCATGAAGCTGGTTGAGAGAATGCCAAGCGTGTGCAAAGCTGTCATCAAGGCAAAGGGTGGCTACTTTGAAGAATATATTATGATTTGTGTAACACTTTTTCGGTTACTACATGATTCCGTATGTATTATTTCATAGTTTTGATGTCTTCACTATTATTCTACAATGTAGAAAATAGTAAAAATAAAGAAAAACTCTGGAATGAGTAGGTGTGTCCAAATTTTTGACTGGTACTGTATACCTTTGGAAAATAGAATTGAGACACCTCTTTTTTTGGTTGAATGTATTATGGTAAGCACTGCCCACCCATCTGTCTCCCACCCTAGGAGCATCCCTTTCCAGCAGGTGGGTCTCTTGGAGCATAATCACATCTGAGAGTTTTTGTTTAAGATAATTCAATACCTTTCGTATTTTTAAATATGAACCTAATCCGCTCACATTCCACAACGTAACTTTAATCACCTTGGTCATCATATCTGAAAGGTTGTAAATATATTATTACCAAAACGTTACGAATGTTAGAATATTTTAAATCAATGCGTTTCTGATAAGCCACTGCTTAGCGAATCAAAGAAAGTGAACGACTGGTTGTACCCCCCACCTAGAACACTAAACTTTCCATAGAACAAATATGTCATAAACATATCCCAACCCCACAAGATACAAAAAACTTAAACTACAAAATAAAAATCTCCCTCCCCCTAAACCAGGCCTTCATCCGTCTGAAGTGTCCCGAGGTCTTCCGAGCACTGACGCGCCAACTAGAATAAGAACGTTTCACCAACGCCAAATATAGGCATAACCATGTACGTTTTGAAATGACAGAGATGAGATCAATCAAAAACATTGAACATAAAGACAGGCTGATCATTATTTTTGCAAAGAGAAGAGATTACATTTGCATGTAGACTGATACATGAACTGTCTAATTCCAAAAGGCAGGAATGTAAGCAAAGAACAAATACAAACGGGAGACCGGTATAGGTCATAATAATGATTAAATAAAATAAGCCCATCACGCATGGCACGAACACACCTGTTGTGGCCTATATTGACCCATTATTGCTGTTATAAGAGTGACAACTTAAAATAATATATATGTTTATCCCCACTATAACCATAAAACAGAATGATATGCTTGGACTATAATCCTGCTTAATCTAGTACTACATTGATATCAACTATAAAGCAGAAAGATAAATTATATTTCACCAGGATAGGCCGGGGGTTGGTGGGGCTGGTCCTGGGCGCATGTGTTCTCTCGATGTTCATGTTGTTAACATCCTCCGGTGTGTTATCAATAGGTTGGGTAAAATGTATTTCACACAATCCTCCATATTTATGTGGATTTCGGGAACCCCTCTGATCCGAAGTGTGTTTCTCCGACTGTCATTTTCCTGGTATTGAAGTTGTTCTTCAAGCTTTTCAATCACAGTCTCCATTTTTTCAACAGTGTTGTTTAGGCAGGTGTTCTTGTCCTCCAAGGTTGATATCCTCTCTTCTGCATTTGTAAATTGGTTGTCGAGAGTGTACACTTTTGTTTTCAGTATGCCCACTGTATGTTTTATTTCAGCCACATCTTCGCCCACTTTTGCAATTTTCTCTTCGAGATTTTAGTTCTGGGTCATCAGGCTGTTCTTCTCCGCCATTTTCCTTGCTAGCTGCAAGTAGAGACAACATTTTCGTGTTTTTCGTCAAAAGTGTCTGCTTTTGTTTCTAAGTTGTTTTTCCATGTAACCGATATCTTGGACAATTAGTTAACAAAATGTGTAACTAGGCGTTTAATAATTAGTGAAAATATTGGAGCTACACAGCCTCTTTAGTTAGCTGCTGCTCCTCGCCACATCGTCGCCAGAAGTCAAAATGCTAAAGTAAACAGTCTTAATTTGTTATGCATTTTAATGGTCCTCTCCGTACATGGAGAAGGAAGAAACTTAGATGAGGGGAACGGACTGAGGTACGCTAAGATGAAAGAGAGTAGCTTCAAGTGTCCGATCATCAACGCAACTCAGAGCTCAGATGAATCCCCTAGCTGATGGGTGGCTATATCTATGGGACGGAAGCAGTGTGTATGTGCGCTAATGTATAGCAGGCATACTACACACTCACCACTGCCTAAACCATGTTTTATGATACGCAATTATATTTTTTTATGCCATTCAATACAAGGCGAAACAGTTATCTTAATAATGTGAAAGTAAAACATTGGTTGTACTTGGCACAGTCAGGCTCTGAACACTCAGTGAGTTACACAGCAGTTCTGCTATACGACCTGCCACTGATTGAAGAAGTCATTAACCTCTATGGGATCGGAGTCCCGTATACGGGATGGTTGAGCTAACGTGCGCTAATGTAATTAGCATGACTGTTGTAAGTAACAGCAAACTTTCCAGGACATAGACATGTCTTATATGGGCAGAAAGCTTAAATTCTTGTTAATCCAATTTACAGTAGCTATTACAGTGAAAAAATACCATGCTATTGTTTGAGGAGAGTGCACAACAACAAAAAACGTATCACGGTAACTGTAATGTAAATAATGTACTTACATTCAGTAATCTTGCTCTGATTTGTCATCCTAAGGGTCCCAGAGATAAAATGTAGCATAGTTTTGTTTGATAAAATCAATTTTTATATTCAAATGTAGGAACTGGGTTCTACAGTTTGAACCCCTGCTGTCTCTGGCTCCACACCCACCACGCCCGGTCATCTAGATGTGTGAAAGTTAGTGTATAAGCTAATGATCCATCATGTATGACATTCCTGGGAGTGTGTAAACTTAAATTTTGTATTACCATACATTTTTGTATGTTCTCTATAGTTACAGTTGAAGTCAGAAGTTTACATACACCTTAGCCAAATACATTTAAACTCAGTTTTTCACAATTCCTGACATTTAATCCTAGTAAAAATGCCCTGTCTTAGGTCAGTTAGGATCACCACTTTATTTTAAGAATGTGAAATGTCAGAATAATAGTAGAGAGAAGGACTTATTTCAGCTTTTATTTCTTTCATCACATTCCCAGTGAGTCAGAAGTTTACATACACTCAATTAGTATTTGGTAGCTTTGCCTTTAAATTGTTTAACTTGGGTAAAATGTTTCGGGTAGCCTTCCACAGGCTTCCCACAATAAGTTGAGTGAATTTTGGCCCATTCCTCCTGACAGAGCTGAGTCAGGTTTGTAGGCCTCCTTGCTCGCACACGCCTTTTCAGTTCTGCCCACACATTTTCTATAGGGTTGAGGTCAGAGCTTTGTGATGGCCACTCCAATACCTTGACTTTGTTGTCCTTAAGCCATTTTGCCACAACTTTGGAAGTATGCTTGGGGTCATTGTCCATTTGGAAGACCCATTTGCGACCAAGCTTTAACTTCCTGACTGATGTCTTGAGATGTTGCTTCAATATATCCACATAATTTTCCTTCCTCATGATGCCATCTATTTTGTGAAGTGCACCGGTCCCTCCTGCAGCAAACCACCCCCACAGCATGATGCTGCCACCACCGTGCTTCACGTTTGGGATGGTGTTCTATAGAATAGAACCAAATACTAATTGAGTGTATGTAAACTTTTGACCCACTGGGAATGTGATGAAAGAAATAAAAGCTGAAATAAGTCATTCTCTCTACTATTATTCTGACATTTCACATTAAAATAAAGTGGTGATCCTAACTGACCTAAGACAGGGAATTTTTACTAGGATTAAATGTCAGGAATTGTGAAAAACGGAGTTGAAATGTATTTGGCTAAGGTGTATGTAAACTTCCGACTTCAACTGTACTTGAAAATGTATCAATTGACCAATTCGGCATATTTGGGCATACTTGATACAAAATAGTCCAGTATTGTAATGCTTCACTGGACCATTGCTATTCAAACTTCCGGGATGGTTATAAGGCCCACCCCGCCCTCCTTTCAGCAAATCTGACCACGACTCCATTTTGCTCCTCCCTTCCTATAGGCAGAAACTCAAACAGGAAGTACCCGTGCTAAGGACTATTCAACGCTGGTCTGACCAATCGGAATCCATGCTTCAAGATTGTTTTCATCACGCGGACAGGGATATGTTCCGGGTAGCTTGCGAAAATAATTTAGACGAATACACTGAAACGGTAACTGAGTTTATCAGGAAGTGTATAGGAGATGTTGTGCCCACTGTAACTATTAAAACCTACCCTAACCAGAAACCGTGGATAGATGGCAGCATTCGCGCAAAACTGAAAGCGCGAACCACCGCATTTAACCATAGCAAGGTGACTGGGAATATGGCAGAATACAAACAGTGTAGCTACTCACTCCGGCAAGGCAATTAAACAGGCAAAACATCAGTTTAGAGAGTGGAGTCGCAATTCAACGGCTCAGACACGAGATGTATGTGGCGGGGTCTACAGACAATCACGGACTATAAAAAGAAAACCAGCCACGTCGTCGACACGGACGTCTTGCTTCCGGACAAGCTAAACACCTTCTTTGCCCGCTTTTAGGATAACACAGTGCCACCAACCCGGCCCACTACCAAGGACTGTGGCCTCTCCTTCTCCGTGGCCGACGTGAGTAAGACATTTAAGCATGTTAACCCCCGCAAGGCTGCCGGCCCAGACGGCATCTCTAGCCGCGTCCTCAGAGCATGCGCAGATCAGCTAGCTGGTGTGTTTACGGACATATTCAATCTCTCCTTATCCCAGTCTGGTGTCCCCACATGCTTCAAGATGGCCACCATTGTTCCTGTACCCAAGAAAGCAAAGGTAACTGAACTAAATGACTATCGCCCCGTAGCACTCACCTCTGTCATCATGAAGTGCTTTGAGAGACTAGTCAAGGATCATATCACCTCTACCTTACCTGTCACCCTAGACCCAATAGATCCACGGACGATGCAATCGCCATCACACTGCACACTGCCCTATCCCATCTGGACAAGAGGAATACCTATGTAAGAATGCTGTTCATTGACTATAGCTCAGCATTCAACACCATAGTACCCTCCAAGCTCATCGTTAAGCTCGAGGCCCTGGGTCTGAACCCCGCCCTGTGCAACTGGGTCCTGGACTTCCTGACGGGCCGCCCCCAGGTGGTGAAGGTAGAAAACAACATCTCCACTTCGCTGATCTTCTACACTGGGGCCCCTCAAGGGTGCGTGCTCAGCCCCCTCCTGTACTCCCTGTTCACCCATGACTGCGTGGCCAAGCACGCCTCCAACTCAATCATCAAGTTTGCAGACGACACAACAGTAGTAGGCTTGATTACCAACAATGACGAGACAGCCTACAGGGAGGAGGTGAGGGCTCTGGGAGTGTGGTGCCAGGAAAATAACCTCTCACTCAACGTCAACAAAACAAAGGAGATGATCGTGGACTTCAAGAAACAGCAGAGGGTGCACCCCCCTATCCACATCGATGGGACCGCAGTGGAGAAGGTGGAAAGCTTCAAGTTCCTTGGCGTACACATCACTGACAAACTGAAATGGTCCACCCACGCAGACAGTGTGGTGAAGAAGGCGCAACAGAGCCTCTTCAACCTCAGGAGGCTGAAGAAATTTGTCTTGGCACCTAAAACCCTCACAAACTTTTACAGATGCACAATTGAGAGCATCCTGTCGGGCTGTATCACCGCCTGGTACGGCAACTGCACCGCCCGCAACCGCAGGGCTCTTCAGAGGGTGGTGCGGTCTGCCGAACGCATTACCGGGGACAAACTACCCGCCCTCCAGGACACCTACAGCACCCGATGTTACAGGAAGTCCAAAAACATCATCAAGGACATCAACCACCCGAGCCACTGCCTGTTCACCCCGCTATCATCCAGAAGGCGAGGTCAGTACAGGTGCATCAAAGCTGGGACCGAGAGACTGAAAAACAGCTTCTATGTCAAGGCCATCAGACTGTTAAATAGCTATCACTAGCACATTGGAGGCTGCTGCTGCCTATTGAAATCACTGGCCACTTTAAGAAATGGAACACTAGTCACGTTAATAATCTCTTGCATTACTCATCTCATATGTACTATTCTACTGTATCTTAGTCCATGCCGCTCTGTCATTGCTCGTCCATATATGTATATATTCTTAATTCCATTCCTTACTTAGATTTGTGTGTATTGGGTATATGTTGTGAAATGTTAGATATTACTTGTTAGATATTACTGCACTGTCGGAGCTAGAAGCACAAGCATTTCGCTACACCCGCAATAACATCTGCTAAACACGTGTATGTGACAAATACAATTTTATTTGATTTGGATCAATCTGAAACTTTGCACACACAAATCAAAATGCAATCTAAACTGCAATATTATATTGTGGCCTTTCTCTTGCATTTCAAAGACGATGGAACACAAAAAAAACAACGCATGTTTTTTTGTTTGTATTATCTTTTACCAGATCTAATGTGTTATATTCTCCTACATTATTTTCGCATTTCCACAAACTTCAACGTGTTTCCTTTCAAATGGTATCAAGAATATGCATATCCTTGCTTCAGGTCCTGAGCTACAGGCAGATAGATTTGGGTATGTCATTTTAGGCTAAATATATTTTTTTTAAGGGTCCGATCGTTAAGAGGTGTATGAGTCAAAATGGAGGTCCAGTGTGTTGTGTTAATGAGTGCTGCTGCTGAGCCATGCACTGGGAGGGGAGGAGTGGGGCTGGAGAGCACTGGAGAACCATTAGTGCTGTCCACAGGAGAGAGGAGTGGAAACAAGAGAGGAGTGAAGGCTGGAGGAGGGCACTTGCTGAGTTTGGAACTCTGGGATAGTGTATGACCTCAATGAGAAGAAAGAAGAGGAGACTACTCAGTCTCATAACATCAAAATCTTGCTCTCCTCCTCTCCTCTCTCCTCTCCTGTAGGTCTGGAGCCAGAGGCAGAGCAGGTTCTGTTCCAGTCCGGTAGCTCAATAGAGGACACTGGGATAAAAGCAACACTGTCTCCTCTGTCTGCCTCTGTCACAGCAGCTCATCTTAACTACAGCAGACGCTGGGACATCAGGCTCCACGGTGGGCCGCTGCTGTCTGGCGGCATCGCTGATCTGTCTGCAGCTCACACTGAGGATTAAGACCTGGGAGCTATTGAATGTAACCTCTCCCACTGGCTCAAGGCAGGGCCTACCACACGGCCTGCCTGTCACTGAGAATTAGCCAGGTACAGAGACGCTGGCACACCGCAGTTCCCTTCACCGCCGCTGCCCGCTCCTGCTCCCCCTCCCCTCCCAACTATGGCTGTGGCGGTCACAAAATTTTGTCAGCCGGTGATTGTCAAGCAAATAACTGTCGGCCTCATGGTAATTGACCGTTAATTAACATAAACACATTTAGCATCTCCTGGCTTCCACACATAGCCTACAAGCCACTGATGCAGACCTTTAGAACATCTACATTAAATCCATGTAATATAGCTTACACCTTCACAATAAATCCATTATTTATTTTAGACAGGTCTAAAGAAGCATGATATGAAGAAAATGTAGTTTATTTCAGAAGAACAGAATAGCATTCTCTGAGTTGTCCTTATGTTAGGTCCTGATCTGGCCATGCCAAATGGCTGTGGGCTACACTAGTTCATTTAGCAGACAATATATATTATTATTTTATAGTATGAAGAATACAATTGAACAAAGCTGAATAAAATAGAAAGGATATTTTGTCCAAACGATTTGAGGGAGTGTGCACATGCGGCTATTCTGTGTTGAGCGGTTAACAAAGAAATAGGTACTCCTATATGCTTAATTTAGAGTTGGTAATGTAACTTTAGTTGTTCTACAAACGTTGGGCTATATGTTTTGATTTTTAATACATTGTAAGGCTGCATGATGCGACTCTAATGATGATTTGAAAAAAGTCGCTTGAAAGGCAGGCTGTACGCACTTCATCAGTCTCTCATTCACATTTGACAAGCACTTGATAATGCCTCGAATTTCACGGCGGCATCCTTTGAGTGGCTGTAATGCACCCTAAAGAAATCCATGCCTTTTGCGGCCAGTGGCCGTTATGCCCCTTGGCCTGGAGTGCTGCGTTGTGCCCTTCTCCCTGAGTGCTGCGTGCTCCGAAGCACCTCTCACTCACATGGCTCTCCATCACGTGATTGGGTCTGGAGACAGACACATCGGGGACACAACTGCAACTCCTTATCCAATCCCGAGGTGCATATTGAAGATATTGGAAGAACTGTCCACATTTACTTTTCGTCAGCCAACAAGATGAGTTGGCCTAACGAACTGCAACAGCACTAGCCTATGTCAAACTACTATCCCCCATAGTACAAAAGTTGACCTATTCTATTCTGTGCTAGAAATACATATTCCAAACATAGTCTGGGACAGTTGTGGGACGCGATAGATCCCAACCACTAGCATCAAAAAACCTTTTTTACGCAATGTGGCTGACGCAACAGATCAGAACGTTTAGCTTAAAATGTTGATAAACTATTAGACTATTTCTTCACATTATAAGCGCAGCAATGCGCACATGGCAGTAGGCTATAAGCGCAAATGTTCCATTAGCGTGAAAATACCATTATCAACATGTGATTATGCATGTAATGCTTTTATGGAGAAAATTATCTTCCCCAAACTTGAAACTCAAGCACTGCTTATGTATGCCAGTTATGCTCTGCACCCCTTGTAAAGTGGATCAAATGTGCTTAATTTTAAGAAGTTATTTGGCCACTTTAGTTGTGATACAAACTTTATCAAAACATATAGGCCTATGGGCTAGGCTACATGAGATGTGAGACTATGATTAGAAAAAGTTGCACACAAAAAAGGCTTTGTTTCTTGCCTTATGCTGGGCATCATTCACAAGTGATAATATATAATTCACAAGTGATAGGCTAATATTATCACCCATCAGCTACACATTAGTCTTGTCTTTACATATACTAAATAATATATGTGTGAAATTTATTTTGATTTAGAATGGCCCATTATCATGCACCTGTCTCGAAACAGGGGCAGCGGGAAATAATACATGTAATCTACAGTTGAAGTCAGAAACTTGTCATTAAAACTTGTTTTTCAACCACTCCACAAATTTCTTGTTAACAAACTATAGTTTTGGCAAATCGGTTAGGACATCTACTTTGTGCATGACACAAGTAATCTTTCCAACAATTGTTAACAGACAGATTATTTCACTTATAATTCACTGTATCACAATTCCAGTGGGTCAGAAGTGTACATACACTAAGTTGACTGTGCCTTTAAACAGCTTGGAAAATTCCAGAAAATGCTGTAATGGCTTTAGAAGCTTCTGATAGGCTAATTGACATAATTTGAGTCAATTGGAGGTGTACCTGTGGATGTATTTCAAGGCCTACCTTCAAATAGTGCCTCTTTGCTTGACATCATGGGAAAATCAAAAGAAATCAGCCAAGACCTCAGATTTTTTTTTTGTAGACCTCCACAAGTGTGGTTCATCCTTGGGAGCAATTTCCAAATGGCTGAAGGTACCACGTTCATCTGTACAAACAATAGTACGCAAGTATAAACACCATGGGACCACGCAGCCGTCATATGGCTCAGGAAGGAGACGCGTTCTGTCTCCTAGAGATTAACGTACTTTGGTGCGAAAAGTGCAAATCAATCCCAGAACAACAGCAAAGGACCTTGTGAAGATGCTGGAGGAAACAGGTACAAAAGTATCTATATCCACAGTAAAATGAGTCCTATATCGACATAACCTGAAAGGCCGCTCAGCAAGGAAGAAGCCACTGCTCCAAAACCGCCATAAAAAAGCCAGACTACGGTTTGCAACTGCACATGGGGACAAAGATCATACTTTTTGGAGAAATGTCCTCTGGTCTGATGAAACAGAACTGTTTGGCCATAATGATCATCGTTATGTTTGGAGGAAAAAGGGGGTTGCTTGCAAGCCGAAGAACACCATCCCAACCGTGAAGCACGGGGGTGGCAGCATCATGCTCTGGGGGTGGTTTGCTGCAGGAGGGACTGGTGCACTTCACAAAATAGATGGCATCATGAGAAAGGAAAATTTTGTGGATATATTGAAGCAACATCTCAAGACATCAGTCAGGAAGTTAAAGCTTGGTCGAAAATGGGTCTTCCAAATGGACAATGACCCCAAGCATACTTCCAAAGTTGTGGCAAAATGGCTTAAGGACAACAAAGTCAAGGTATTGGAGTGGCCATTACAAAGCCCTGACCTCAATCCTTTAGAAAATGTGTGGGCAGAACTGAAAAAGCGTGTGCGAGCAAGGAGGCCTACAAACCTGACACCAGCTCTGTCAGGAGGAATGGGCCAAAATTCACCCAATTTATTGTGGGAAGCTTGTGGAAAGACATGGAATTTTTACTAGGATTAAATGTCAGGAATTGTGAAAAACTGATTTGGCTAAGGTGTATGTAAACTTACGACTTCAACTGTATGCACTTAAATAGCGAATGGAGGACGCTTACCCCTGGTTCATTTTCATGCCAGCCGGGTAGGCTATTCTCCTGTTGTAAAGATAAGCAATGTGCTTAATATTAGGAAAGTTGAGAAATAAATATAGTAGGCCTAGTCTATAGAAAGCTGATGGGATTCTCCTCTTTTTAGTAGAGGCCATCACTCTGTTTTCTCGTGCAATTGCATAGCCTATAGAATGTTGCGCACCATGAGCTCATGGGCTCTCATGAAGTGTTTGATTTGATTTTTGATTACATTTGCATTGATGTCAGAGTGATTAGAGGGACAATAGAGTGCTGAGTACCAGGCAGTTAGCAAGTTTGGTAGGCTACTAATGACCATCAGCAGCATCAGAGCTCGGAGAAGCCTAATTACCGTGACTAAACGGATATGTGGAATTTGACTGCATTCATGACTCGTAACCGCCGGTGTGGCGGTAATACGGTCACCGCAACAGCCCTACTCCCAACCCACCCACACACTGGGCAGAATATTCCTTATCCATTAGGCCCTGTGTGGCTCCGCATAGACACACAGCCTGCAGAGCCCTGCTAGGACAGCCAACAGCACACTGCACTGGGTTCTGACAGCAGTATGCGTTTACAGAGAGAGGAGAGACACAGGTAAAGCAGCAGAGCTGATCTGGGACCAGCCTGCAAGGCCTGCTCTGGGTCTTCATAGAATGACAGTGAGCAGTAGAGCTGATCTGGGACCGACCTGCAGGGCTACACAAAGCTACATAGGCTGTGACACAGCGCTGCCGATTGACGTCAGACCTGCAGAAGTTAGTGATGACAGAGCCAAGGGCCAAAGAGAAGTGCTGTGTGAGTGTGCAGATGATCGCCCTCGTCAGGCCCTATTTTAAGCCCTGTGACTCGTAGAGGGCCCCTGCTTCCACACACCCATTGGATTAATGAGCAGCCTTTTCAATTAGGGACAATCTGTGAGTCAGTGTGGCGTCACGCGGCCCATCTGCTTACATACAGACCCTGCACTCGCTCTATAGACTCTCGCTCTATAGACTCTCTCTCTCTCTCTCTCTCTCTCTCTCTCTCTCTCTCACTCTCTCTCTCTCTCACTCTCTCTCTCTCTCACTCTCTCTCTCTCTCTCTCTCTCTCTCTCTCTCTCTCTCTCTCTCTCTCTCTCTCGGTGGCCCCTGGGAGTACTCGCCTGGGTCAGAGTTCAGTCACTCCACATCTCCTTTCTTCTCTTCTCTTTTCTCCTTTCCTTTCCTCTCTTCGTCTCCTTTCACATGGTATGCACAAACACATTTACTAAGGGATCCAGATGTTGTAAATACAGTGCTATGAAAAAGTATTTGCCCCCTTTCTAATTTTCAAATTTGTTGCTTTTTAGCAATTTTCATGTAGACTTGATTGTGTGTTTTGGATCATTGTCTTGGAAGTTTTGGAATGGCCTAGTCAAAGTCCAGACCTAATCCCAATTGAGATGTTGTGGCAGGACTTGAAACGAGCAGTTCGTGCTTGAAAACCCACACGTCACTGAGTTAAAGCAGTTCTGCATGGAAGAGTGGGCCAAAATTCCTCCACAGCGACGTGAGAGACTGATCAACAACTACAGGAAGCATTTGGTTGGAGTCATTGCAGCTAAAGGTGGCACAACCAGTTATTGAGTGTAAGGGGGCAATTACTTTTTCACACAGGGGAATTGGGTGTTGCATAACTTTGTTTATAATGAAATAAATATGTAATTGTTGTGTTATTTGTTCACTTATGTTCCCTTTATCTAATATTTGGTTTTGGTTGAAGATCTGATAACATTCAGTATCACAAATATGCAAAAGTAGAGAAAATTAGAAAGGGGGCAAATACTTTTTCATAGCACTGTAGCTGTGTGGAACGGATGGCTGAGTAGGTGGTGATGGTGAGGTTTTTCATCAGTACTATCAGTATGGATCTGCATTCATCACCTTCATTCACCATCTCTCTCCACATCACATTTCAGGGTACAAAGTCCCTGCAGCGCCTCCTTTTAATGAGAACACTGTCCTGGGGTCATGGTGTGTGGATGCATTTGTTTGTGAATGTGTTTGCATTTGATTGTACATACATTATGCATGGCTATGTTTGATGTTTGATAGATATCTGATATGGCTGTGTGTGTGTGTATGTGGTGTGTGACCGAGGTACTCTGTGTGTGTGTGTGTGTCTGTGCTTGCGCCTGTATGCGTGCCTATGTTTGCCTGAAGAAGGAGTGAAGGCCACTGGTTTATTTCTACAGAATCCCCCACGTCGCTGTGACCTTGACATGCTGCATCTTTATGATTGTGCGTGTGTATATGCCTACGTACACATCAATACACACCCAGGGCTTCAAACAGCAGCCTTCGCTGAAATGAAAGTCCGAAGAATCTTCCTCTTTGAAATGGAAGAGACATCTATGCAAAAGAACACAATAACTTGTGCCACCTTTGCATTCCCAAACACCTCTTCCAGATGGCTTATTTCCATAACGACATCGCAGCGCTTTGGCGTGCTCGAATAAAACAGAGAAAGAAAGGAGGATGAGGCGGGTGTTATTTCCTCTCGTATCACCTTTGATGATGGGGGGTCAGGTTGGAAGAGGTGACGCCATGGCAGCCAGGGTGGGAAAGACTCTCACCTCTGACCCCTGGTTATGATTGGTCCTCTGTCTCTCCGGTCCAGCCCATGCCTTTACTGAAAGTTTCAGGAGGGTTTCTGGGGATAGGTATTCCCTGCTGGGTTGGAGCAAGTTTATAGTAACACACAGAGAGATGCTTGCTCCTGATTTAAGACTTTTGAAACGTCAGTGCTCTGGGCTTCTGAGCGACAGGCTGTGTGGGTGGATGTGGTGGAAGGAAGGAGAGGTGGGACGTGGGGTGGAGATACGGAGGGTGACGGAAGGTCCGGTAGCACACTGCGTCCCCAGTCCTCTTATCTACCACCGGACAGAGCTGACACTGCTGACATATGTGACAACGGCAGGATGTGGTGACAAGGCCAGGAAATGCACAGCAAAAAAATATCCTCAGCCACAAAACTCCTCCTCACACACCACCTCAGTGAGATTGTATATGTGTATGAAAGAGCCAGAGAATCTATACAGTTTATATACACTACCGTTCAAAAGTTTGGGGTCACTTAGAAATGTCCTTATTTTCGAAATACATTGTTAATGTTGTAAATGGCTATTGTAGCTGAAAACGGCTGATTTTTAATGGAATATCTACATAGGCGTACAGAGGCCCATTATCAGCAACCATCAGTCCTGTGTTCCAATGGCACGATGTGTTTGCTAATCCAAGTTTATCATTTTAAAAGGCTAATTGATCATTAGAAAACCCTTTTGCAATTATGTTATCACAGCTGAAAACTGTTGTGCTGATTAAAGAAGCAATAAAACTGGCCTTCTTGAGACTAGTTGAGTATCTGGAGCATCAGCAATTGTGGGTTCGATTAGAGGCTCAAAATGGCAAGAAACAAAGAACTGTGCAAGAGGACAATTACATTAGAGTGTCTAGTTTGAGAAACAGACGCCTCACAGGTCCTCAACTGGCAGCTTCACTGTTGACATTGAGACTGGTGTTTTGCGGGTACTATTTAATGAAGCTGCCAGTTGAGGACCTGTGAGGCGTCTGTTTCTCAAACTAGACACTAATGTATTTGTCCTCTTGCTCAGTTGTGCACCGGGGCCTCCCACTCCTCTTTCTATTCTGGTTAGAGCCAGTTTGCACTGTTCTATGAAGGGAGTAGTACACAGCGTTGTACGAGATCTTCAGTTTCTTGGCAATTTCTCTCATGGAATATCCTTCATTTCTCAGAACAAGAACAGACTGACGAGTTTCAGAAGAAAGTTATTTGTTTCTGGACATTTTGAGCCTGTAATCGAACCCACAATTGCTGATGCTCCAGATACTCAACTAGTCTCAAGAAGGCTTCTTTAATCAGCACAACAGTTTTCAGCTGTGCTAACATAATTGCAAAAGGGTTTTCTAATGATCAATTAGCCTTTTAAAATGATAAACTTGGATTAGCAAACACAATGTGCCATTGGAACACAGGACTGATGGTTGCTGATAATGGGCCTCTGTACGCCTATGTAGATATTCCATTAAAAATCAGCAGTTTCCAGCTACAATAGCCATTTACAACATTACCAATGTCTACACTGTATTTCTGATCAATTTGATGTTATTTTAATGGACAAAAAAATTGCTTTTCTATCGAAAACAAGGACATTTCTAAGTGACCCCAAACTGTTGAACGGTAGTGTAGGTGTCAGAGAGACAAATGTGTGTGTGTTTGGTTCTACGCGAGCAAGAGAGAGAGGGAGAGTCCACTAGCAGACACATTGTACTGTAACTAAAGCAGTAGCTCCATACATTACAGTAGCATCCCTATTCCAACAAACCATTCTAATTTAATGTCTGATCCTGCTAAAGCTATCACAGTGGAGGTGAAAAGCCTTGACAGTCACAATAGAGGTCAAATACCAGCCTAAACCACAAAGCCACCAGCACCAAGCCAGTCCATACATAATAAAATACTGACAACAACAAAAAAACATAAATTAAAAAACTCTATGATTTGCTCAATACTAACAACACCATAAAACCACTCATACAGTATATATATTTTAAGAAAATGAGTGCCAGTGGCCTACATGCAGCCATATGCATTCTCTGTATCCCACTTCTCCCCTCTATGGCTTACAGCGGGTGCTTCAAACTAAATGAGCTCCACTCCCTTGACCAAAGTCAATTTTTAACCTCCCAAGCAACTGAGATTACTGCAAATCCCTGAAAGCTACAAGGACCGAGCAAATGTGTTTTCACCTTCCATGTTCTACATCAAGGTCATTGACAATATGAGAGACAGGCGGGTGGCTGTGTGAGGGTTGCCTGGAAGAGGAATACACTGTGTGTGGTGGTGGTAGAGGGGAGGCAGGAGGAGAGGATCGTTTTACAGGGAAAGCCAGAGGGGGGTTAGCTGGGAGTGGAAAGTTAACTCTCCACCATCGCTCTGCCTGCCTGACGCTTCACCGCTCACAGTCGCAGCGCCCTCCTCTTCCTCCTCTCAGCGGTGGGAGGGGAAACACGCTGCAACCGCTTTTTTACCAGCTACCCCATCCCTTCATCTCCCCATCCCTTCATCTCCCATCTCTCCACTGAGTCAGTCTACCGACCAGAGACATGCACTATAACATCAGTGTGTCATCATTAAACATCACACACACACCTGCACTGTAAAATCAGTGTGTCATCATTAAACATCACACACACACCTGCACTGTAACATCAGTGTGTCATCATTAAACATCACACACACACCTGCACTGTAACATCAATGTATCATCATTTAACATCAAACACACACCTGCACTGTAACATCAGTGTGTGATAATATCTCAGGCTGGGTGGGTGCCATGGCTTTCTACCCCAGCCCCACAGACACCAGGAGACAGGTTTCCCCATGGGCCTGCACTTTTATCTTTATTCATACCTTTTGTTTATATTTACACTTCAGGTGGCTACCTAGGCCTTTTTAATCCAAAATGATTGACTGGAATTAATCAATCAACACAATAGTGACGGCATACTGTATGAATACCTTTTAATTACAGATGCAAAGGCCTACACCATGCAACCTGCATACAGCGAGCTCAGCCCTTATAGGTTTTTTCTTAGTTTTTGTCCAATCGCAGTTGTTGTCTCTGTCTGTGTAAAGGGTTTGGATGTTTTCTTCCTCCCTAGGGCCAGGAGTTTTTATTTTACAGTGAGGGAAAAAAGTATTTGATCCCCTGCTGATTTTGTACGTTTGCCCACTGACAAAGACATGATCAGTCTATAATTTTAATGGTAGGTTTATTTGAACAGTGAGAGACAGAATAACAACAATATAACCCAGAAAAATGCATGTCAAAAATTTTATGAATTGATTTGCATTTTAATGAGGGAAATAAGTACTTGACCCCTCTGCAAAACATGACTTAGTACTTGGTGGCAAAACCCTTGTTGGCAATCACAGAGGTCAGACGTTTCTTGTAGTTGGCCACCAGGTTTGCACACATCCCAGGAGGGATTTTGTTCCACTCCTCTTTGCAGATCTTCTCCAAGTCATTAAGGTTTCGAGGCTGACGTTTGGCAACTCCAACCTTCAGCTCCCTCCACAGATTTTCTATGGGATTAAGGTCTGGAGACTGGCTAGGCCACTCCAGGACCTTAATGTGCTTCTTCTTGAGCCACTCCTTTGTTGCCTTGGCCGTGTGTTCTGGGTCATTGTCATGCTGGAATACCCATCCACGACCCATTTTCAATGCCCTGGCTGAGGGAAGGAGGTTCTCACCCAAGATTTGACGGTACATGGCCCCGTCCATCGTCCCTTTGATGCGGTGAAGTTGTCCTGTCCCCTTAGCAGAAAAACACCCCCAAAGCATAATGTTTCCACCTCCATGTTTGACGGTGGGGATGGTGTTCTTGGGGTCATAGGCAGCATTCCTCCTCCTCCAAACATGGCGAGTTGAGTTGATGCCAAAGAGCTCGATTTTGGTCTCATCTGACCACAACATTTTCACCCAGTTCTCCTCTGAATCATTCAGATGTTCATTGGCAAACTTCAGACGGGCCTGTATATGTGCTTTCTTGAGCAGGGGGACCTTGTGGGCGCTGCAGGATTTCAGTCCTTCACGGCGTAGTGTGTTACCAATTGTTTTCTTGGTGACTATGGTCCCAGCTGCCTTGAGATCATTGACAAGATCCTCCTGTGTAGTTCTGGGCTGATTCCTCACCGTTCTCATGATCATTGCAACTCCACGAGGTGAGATCTTGCATGGAGCCCCAGGACAAGGGAGATTGACAGTTATTTTGTGTTTCTTCCATTTGCGAATAATCGCAGCAACTGTTGTCACCTTCTCACCAAGCTGCTTGGTGATGGTCTTGTAGCCCATTCCAGCCTTGTGTAGGTCTACAATCTTGTCCCTGACATCCTAGGAGAGCTCTTTGGTCTTGGCCATGGTGGAGAGTTTGGAATCTGATTGATTGATTGCTTCTGTGGACAGGTGTCTTTTATACAGGTAACAAACTGAGATTAGGAGCACTCCCTTTAGGAATGTGCTCCTAATCTCAGCTCGTTACCTGTATAAAAGACACCTGGGAGCCAGAAATCTTTCTGATTGAGAGGGGGTCAAATACTTATTTCCCTCATTAAAATGCAAATCAATTTATAAAAATTTTGACATGAGTTTTTCTGGATTTTTTTGTTGTTATTCTGTCAATCACTGTTCAAATAAACCTACCATTAAAATTATTGACTGATCATTTCTTTGTCAGTGGGCAAACGTACAAAATCAGCAGGGGATCAAATACTTTTTTCCCTCACTGTATATGACCTGATAATTTGGTCCCATCATAGCCCATATCATAGCCATTATAATATATATAAAAAAAATGTATAGCTGATTTATTACTATGTCATACGAGTTGGTTCGGATAGCCTACTACCAGATCAGGAAAAACTCTGGGCACCAGGAAAACAATTTCCCCCCCACCACTCTGAGACCTGTGGTGCCACCTCTGAAATCACCACACAATGTTACAAATGAAAAAACATATCTATTTGTATGATCCACATTTTACATGTTTTGGGTGCTGGGGATGGGTTTCCATAGTTTTACGTGGCTCATTGCAGCTGGCAGCTATTGCGACAACAGGCTGTTACTGGAATTTTAGGCAGAAACTTTGCTCTGCTATTACCATTTATGATGTAGAAGTGTTGTCTCAACGAGACAATTGTGTTTACACTGCCCTGCTTCAAGGGGGGCCACTGTCGGGCGAGTGTTGAGATGTAGCAAGTACACAAGTTTACATTTGAGTAATATACACTGAGTGTACAAAACATTAGGAACACCTGCTCTTTCCATGACATAGACTGACCATGTGAATCCAGGTGAAATCTATGATCCCTTATTGATGTCACTTGTTAAATCCACTTCAATCAGTGTAGATGAAGGGTAGGAAACAGGTTAAAGAAGGATTTAAGCCTTGAGACAATTGAGACTTGGATTGTGTATATGTGCTATTCAGAGGGTGAATGGGCAAGACAAAATATTTGAACGGGGTATGGTAGTAGGTGCCAGGCACACCGGTTTGTGTCAAGAACTGCAACGCTGCTGGGTTTTTTACGCTCAACAGTTTCCCATGTGTATCAAGAACGGTCCACCACCCAAAGGACATACAGCCAACTTGATACAACTGTGGGAATCATTGGTGTCAACATGGGCCAGCATCCCTGTGGAACGCTTTCGACACCTTGTAGAGTCCATGCCCCGACGAATTGAGGCTGTTCTGAAGGCAAAAGGGGGTGCAACTCAATATTAGGAAGGTGTTCTTAATGTTTTGTACACTCAGTGTATGTAGCTGACGGTATTTTTACCAAAAGTGTAGTAAGTGTGAAGAGGCTCTAAGAAGGTGAGGTTGCCCCCCTGGCTAAAGTGCTGTGTGTGCCTGTGTGTGTATAATGAAGGGATCATCAGGGTTTACCCCATGTGCGCTTGCTGACATTAGACTTTGCATGTATAAGGGGGAATAAACCAGCTGCTGATGTTTCAATCCCCTTCTCAGGGCTTAGTCACATGTCTGGCTTCTCTAGTGCCTGCCAATTCACCCACTCTAATTATCCTTCCCCTCATCCCTCCATTCATTCATCCCTCCATCCATCCCGCCATCCATGGACAACACCCTTTATTTATTTATTCAAGCATTTATTAATCTATTTCGGCACATTCACAGTGTACAGCATGATATTCTCCAGTGTGGACCCTTTGATTCTAATATAAACTGCCATGGGCATCTCCGTGCGGATGGGAAGGCAACATGATCAATACTTGGCCTGAGGAAAGAGCGTTTAACATGGAGTTTGCCCAGAGGAGGCATTAGGCTAGGCTGCTGCTGCTGCTGGCTGTAGTAACAGCTTTCTGATGCTCTTTAAATAAACTTTAACATGGCCAACCTGCATTAAAACATACACTGAGTGTACAAAACATTAGGAACACCTGCTCTTTGCATGACAGACTGACCAGGTGAATCCAGGTGAAAGCTATGATCTGTTATTGATGTCACCTGTTAAATCCACTTTAATCAGTGTAGATGAAGGGGAGGAGACAGGTTAAAGAAGGATTTTAAAGCTTTGAGACAATTGATACATATATTGTGGATTGTGTATGTGTGCCATTCAGAGGGTTAATGGGCAAGACAAAATATTTAAGTGCCTTTGAATGGGGTATGGTAGTAGGTGTCAGGAGCACCAGTTTGAGTGTGTCAAGAACTGCAATACTGCTTTTCACGCTCAACAGTTTCCTGTGTGTATCAAGAATGGTCCACCACCCAAAGGACATTCAGCCAACTTGACACAACTGTGGGAAGCATTGGAGTCAAAATGGGCCAGCATCCCTGTGGAACGCTTTCAACACCTTGTAGAGTCCATGCCCCGAGAAATTGAGGCTGTTCTGAGGGCAAAAGTGGGTGCAACTCAATACTAGGAAGGTGTTCTTAATGTTTTGAACACTCAGTGTATATAGAGCCTAAGTGTGTTACAAACAACACACAGTATGTGCTTTATCATGTCAGAAGGTACTGTATTATGTGAAGGTAAAATGTCCCAATACATTTCCCTAGAAAAGATTTGGACTATAAAAGCTTATGGAACTAATGCAAATAAAGCCAAACACTACTGCTAACCATAGATTAATAGAGTTGTATATGTATATGCAGACAGAGATGTAAAGGTATCGGTACTGTGAGTAACCTTCCCTGCAGACTTCCATGTCTGAACATCTTTCATGTTGGTAGGATCCTTCTACAAAGAAGAGATGAATAATTTATCGTGTCCTGGTCTCCCTCCCTCCATCCTCCCTCTCTTCCTCCACCCCAGTCCTCCTGTGCTCCTCTAGCTCACAGCCCAGGCACCTCCGACAAATGATTACGTCTGACCCCAGGGTGGAACACCTGTATCCCCCCACCTAAACCTATTATAGAGATCTGAGTCGCTGTCAGACATTTCCCATTCTGCCTTATCAGTGACGGGACTGATGTCTGGCGCGGCAAACATATTCTGTGTAAAGTACTTAAATAAAGCATGAAATCAACAGGATGCCTGCCTAAGGTGTGCTGTATTACAGCGCCACATCTACCTGGCCAGAGGCCCCCACCCGCCGCTCACTGCAGGCTGTAGGTACAGCTGCTCACCTTCACACCACATGGGCTCCATTTGGGCTCATCAACTGGGACCCACCCAGCTCCAAGTCAACGCTTTTAGCTAATATAAGACAATGAGTCAGTTCGTTTTGGATGCACATAGGGCTTGATATAAAAACTAATTCAAATATGACTCTGTGTGACTGTGTGTACAATTTTGGCCATTTTCCTGCCTCCCGAGAGATGGATTTGCATACATTGAAAGAGAGGCTGAGGGCTTGAACATCCCTCCTCCGTTTTAGCCGTTTGGTCATGGTGGCGTTCATACGCGGGCTAAAAATAGTAAGCTATTTACACCACGTATTGCAGCTTTCAACAGCCTGGTTCAGAAATCCAGACACGTAACACACTTATCACTCACTCCACAGCTTATCTGGTGAGTGTTTGTTTGTGTATTCATGTGTGTGTGTGTGTGTGTGTGGGGGTGAGCTAAACAGGGCTCTAAGACAGACATGTGAAGAGCAGACTTACCAGGAAACTGATAGCTATAACTCGGGGTGAATCCAGTGTATCCACGGCCGTACGTCGCCACAATGTTAGGGTAACCTTGAGAAAGAAAAGGTGAAAAACACTTTAGGACTTCATTCAGCATAAAGGCATTGTCAAAACCACCATACTTTCTGCCTCTGCAAGAGGGAGATAGACATGTAAATGTCTGGCCCACACTGGGAATACGTTTGTATAAAACTTAGCATAATGAGTTATCCTCTGGGTCCGAATGTTTGCTTTTTCTACAAATAAAGTCAATCAAATTAACCAATCAACTGAGGAAGGCCACACATCAAGAGCTGTCACGATGGCTTAGCATGAATAAATAGCCTGTACCTTCCCTGTTCCACCAGCCTGATGATGCCTGCTGAGCTGACGAGGCTCTAGGAGAAAATAACTGTGAACCATATCAATATCCCAATTGGCTTGGATGATAAACTGTAAGTATATCTATCATGTGCTGCAGCGTAATGTGATGTGCACACTAAAATCAAAATAACATTTTGTAAATAAATACACAGCTTTAAAATTAGTGTGTGTGTCATGTGGCAATTCATTTGCCATCTGTTGTGGTCTTCACTAGCTACCACTGCTGACACAGAATGTTTTTATTGATGACGGGGCTCACAAGTTATTTTGGGCCTGTTTATTCCCTTGCATTTCTCATTGTTGATACATTTCTTAAAATGGGAAAATTAGCAATATGTCAGCTGAACAGTTACCAGTTGAAACACACCAAGAAACACTGGGGAAAGTAGGCCAGTTCTCAGTGTATAGAGACACACACACACACACACACATTGCTGTATCAGTGCCAGCCGGATGGAGGATGGAGAGCTGTGTATGTGTGTGTGTGTGTGTGTGTGTGTGTGTGTGTGTGTGTGTGTGTGTGTGAGGGGGGCTGAGCAAAGCTGAAGCAGACCTGGCGGGCCAACAACACAAAGTTAAAAGCAGCTGATTTATTGTTCCTCTGCTGTCAGGAAGCTCATTACAACCACCAGCCCACAAGTTAATTATCTGGACAGGTTTCAAACAGCAGCAGCTGGAGGAACATATTGAGAAACACGGTGTGTGTTTGGGTTGTGTGTGAGAGCTGTTTGTGTGTGTGTTTCTGTGTGTGTGTGTGTGTGTATCCCTCTGTATACTGAGAAATGTGAGAGTGTGAACAGGTGAGTACGTGAGTGAGTTTGACTGATCATCATCCCCACTAAGGTATGATCGAATCACAGATCAAGGAAAATCAGTTTGATCATCACACTAACACACTGTTTGTGAGAATATTTCAAAGCCTTTATCTGTTGTCATAAAAAGCTGTTATCACCTCCTGCCAAAACTTTGACTAAATTAAAAAGGGATTCCCTCAGGCCAGGAGCAAATTACCAGAGTCCACTCTGATATCTCTTTTTTATAGAGAACACACACCATGATAGCCTTAAACAGAAAATACCAGGAAAAGCCTGTTTCACTGCAGATATTCTTCTACTTTAATAAGGTTATCAGAGAGTAATAACTTGATAAACTACTCTGCTGTTCCCTGTGAAAGTCTCCATTATTTCAAACAGCTTTGCTCTCTCTAGTGAGCTTACACTGCAACTAACTTTCTGCAGAAATAGGATGAAGTATAGTCACCGGACACTTTCTGTTGGCTTTCCCCAGCTAAACATTATCAATACATATAGTTGTTGGCAATGATCTCTTCTGGAGTTACAAAACAAAAGTGCACAAATACTTAAGAGATAAGAGGGATGTATCAGAATCGTTTCTCTGGAGGTACATTAATAGTGTGTGACTGTGAAAGATTGCTGTTATCTGAGCATCACCCCAGACCAGATCTGGGGTGTTGGTACAGAGACAGAGGGCAGCTCAGAGGCCAGCTCCTCCACTTCCAGGGGAAAGAAACATGTCTGTCTGGGTAATAAATATCCAATCAGCCTTTTGCTGCCCATGACAAAGTTCAATTTAATCCTGACCAAGTGAGAAGCTGCTTCTGACTGAGGGGCGATGAGGGGAGACCTGACCTGCAGGAATGAAATAGGAGAGGCTAGACCAGCTCCAACCCTTCCTCTTAGGGACTGATGAGAAAACACATCACCAGATCACTGTGAATTTGGCAATGATGGGATCATGGGAAGTGATGGCATCATTACCTCCATGACGACAATGATAAACCACACATTGCTGTTTGACTGTCAACTTTAGCATTTAGACCAGGGGTCTCCAACAGGTTAGCTCGCAGGCCACCTATGAGTAGCTTGCCAAACAATTCTGAAAGTACATGCAATTTTCACGTGTTCCACCGCAAACTGTCATAAACAAATCTCACAAGTATCAGACACTGCAAGCTCCTTGCTACTATCTAATCAAGCAACATTGACATTATCCCACCCCTGGTTAGCAACTATTGGCTTAAAAAGCCAAACCTAACACAATATCTGCCAATTAATTTGTGTGATGTGTGGTGCGTGCGTTTGTCTATCACTCTGTGTGTAGCCAGTTGACGTAATAACCGTCTTGTGGGTTGACAGAAATAAACTATATATACAAAAGTATGTGGACACCCCTTCAAATTAGTGGATTCGGCTATTTCAGCCACACCGTTGCTTACAGGCGTATAAAATAGAGCACACATCCATGCAATCTCCATAGACAAACATTGGCATTAGAATGGCCTTACTGAAGAGCTCAGTGACTTTCAACGTGGCACCGTCATGGGACGCCACCTTTCCAACAAGTCAGTTCGTCAAATTTCTGCCCTGCTAGAGCTGCCCCGGTCAACTGTGTGCTGTTATTGTGAAGTGGAAACGTCTAGGAGCAACAACGGCTCAGCCGCGAAGTGGTAGGCCACTCAAGCTCACAGAACGGGACCGCCGAGTGCTGAAGCATGTAGCGAGTAAAAAGTGTTTGTCCTCGGTTGCAGCACTCACTACCGAGTTCCAAACTGCCTCTGGAAGCAATGTCAGCACAATAACTGTTTGTTGGGAGCTTCATGAAATGGGTTTCCATACATGAGCAGCCACACACAATCCTAAGATCACCATGCGCAATGCCAAGCATCGGCTGGAGTGGTGTAAAGCTTTCCGCCATTAGACTCTGGACCAGTGGAAACACGTTCTCTGGAGTGATGAATCACGTTTCACTATCTGGCAGTCCGACGGACAAATCTGGGTTTGGCGGATGCCAGAAGATCGCTACCTGACAGAATGCATAGTGCCAACTGTAAAGTTTGGTGGAGGAGGAATAATGGTCTGGGGCTGTTTTTCATGGTTCGGGCTAGGTCCCTTAGTTCCATTGAAGGGAAATCTTAACGCTACAGCATACAATTACATTCCAGACGATTCTGTGCTTCCAACATTGTGGCAACAGTTTTGGGAAGGCCCTTTCCTTTTTCAGAATGACAATGCCCCCGTGCGCAAAGCGAGGTCCGTACAGAAATGGCTTGTCGAGATCGGTGTGGAAGAACTTGACGGGCCTGCACAGAGCCCCGACCTCAACCCCATCGAACATCTTTGGGATTAATTGCATCGCCGACTGCGAGCCAGGCCTAATCGCCCAACATCAGTGCCGGACCTCACTAATGCGCTTGTGGCTGAATGGAAGCAAGTCCCCGCAGCAATGTTCCAACATCTAGTGGAAAGTCTTCCCAGAAGAGTGGAGGCTGTTATAGCAGCAAAGTGGGGACCAACTCCATATTAATGCCCATGATTTTGGAATGAGATGATTGACGAGCAGGTGTCCACATACCTTTGGTCATGTAGTGTACTTTCCCCAAAACCTTCTCAATTAAATGTTAACTGCAAAGTAGGCTTATCTGGCAGACGTATATCATGAGTAAGTATATCATTTGTATCTATTATTTGTTATTTGCAAACTTTGCAATGGACTGAGCAGCAGCAGTACAGAACCATCACTAGATCGGCACATCAGATGCACATTCCTCACTCACTAGATGCACAATTAAAGGGGAATTACACAAAAATATATGTTCCAGACCTTCTTTCAGACCTAAAAAAAAAAAGTATTCTGATGTTACTTAAGCATTGACATGGACTCAGAACATCCAATTTCGTTGTTTCTCTATGAACAATTCAAATTTTAAGACTGAAAAACTAAACTAATTCTAAAACCAGGAATTTCTTTACTGAGAACATAATTTGGGAAAATATAAAACATAATTTGGGGAAAGAGATCACTGATTTTATAGGGCCCCCCCTTAGTGTTGTTTATTAACTATTCTTTTACCAGGAATATTGACAGAAAACATAGTGCACTACTTTCTCTTGTACACTAAGGACCTGAGGAAGAGTTGCAGGGGAGAGGAGAAGAGAAGAATGTGCCAATTTTAAAGCTAGAAAAAAATGAGTAGCTTGAGACATGTTTAATTTTTTAAAAGTAGCTCTCATGATAGAAAAGTTTGGAGACCACTGATTTAGACTGTACATGTAGAAAATACCATCACCAAAAAACTATGACTGAACCAACCACATGGAGTTCGGTAAAAGCCATAAAAGTGAATGGCGAAGATATTTTAGCCTGTGTGTGTGTGTGCGTGCGCGCGTGCATGCCAGTGTGTGTGTCTGTGTTTGCCCTGAACCTCCTGCTGCAGTGTGGGAGGTAGGTAACTGTGTGCTGACTATCCCAGCAGAGAGCTAAATGAGGCACATCTACATGCCAGGAGTGGGGGGGGGTCAGGGGCTGGTATTTAAAGGGCATGGCGTGAATACTGTTCTGTGGCGCTCTGTTGACACTGGGACTGCTGGCTCAGGACACAGGGAGGGCTACAGCACATCAGGAGCATACAGAGCAGCCGCAGCCATGTGCCCATAGACAGAAAAAAACGATCTCTCATACACACACTCTTTCTCATACACACACTCCAGCATCAGAGCGCCACACTCTCAGACACACATTCACACACAGACAGACAGACAGACAGACATTCAAACAGGACACATATTCAGTCACCCCAATCAGCAGCCTGCATGTGTGTATATGCAACGTGTCATTGTTAAGAGCTGCGGGTGCAAGCATGTACGCACGTACAGATGCTGTATCTTAATTTGATCATCCTGTTGTTGCGGTAATTTTCCTGCACAGCAGGAAATGCAAACGTGTAGTGTATTCATGGTTTAAAAAGGCTTCTAAAGTTTGTAATTTCCACTTTAAAATGTCAGACTTGATTTGCCCTAACAAATAATTTAGCTACCACTCCATTTATTATAATCGACATAACAATTCACATTTCCTGTTGCTGCAGTATTCTTTTCCTGCTGTGTGAAACTGGGTCTAATTAAGATATGGCATCTGTACATAAACACACAAAGGTGTTTTTAACTAGGGGTATCTGAGTCTGAGAAGACAGAAGACAAAAAGAGGGAGGAGAAGAGAAGGAGGAGTAGAGGAGAAGAAGGGGGAGAAGTCATTACTCTGGCGTGTTGAACCTAGCGTCTCTGCCGCCCGCCATCTCAGTAAATAAAGGCTGGAAATAAAGGCTGTCAGTGGATCTGGCCCCGGGGCTGGTTCCAGGCCTTCTTATTTGCGTTATTAATATGCATGCTAATGTACCTATTTTATGGTTCAACAGTTCTGATTCACTTTTAAATCAATTATCCATCTGGTACACACATACTTCGCCCAGGTTCAAATGTGTATTAATTTCAGCAAACATACATCGGGCACAACACAATAAAGATAAATGGCTAGATTAGGTGCAGTAAACAAAGGAACTAGGGACGGGTTTTAATGAGATTTGGCGTATAAGAACCTTACAGTTAAATAATGAGGCTGGCTCTGGGGTTTTTCCAAATGCAAATTATACAAAGGAATGTTTCGCTGTCCTGCTTTTTCCAATTTCATTTAGATAAGAGTGTCTCCAAATAAGTTGGCAGTTAATATTCTCACTTGAGCACTCCGCCGCCTCCTCAGCCCCACTTCTCCCTCCAGAGCACACTGTTTTTCCCCTCCTCCACAGTGACGCATTGATTGATCCGTAATAAGTTCTGAAAAGTTCCCTGCGTTTGTTTAATAGTTCAAACTGAAGAAATCTGGACAGGGAACTACGGTGCTGACAGAACCACTTACGGGGTGTTACCTCCCCTTCTACCATCAGTAAAATCAGTGTCATGCCCTCAGCAACCCCTCTGAGAGGTGAGGTATAGAGAGAGAGAGAGAGAGAGAGAGAGAGAGAGAGAGAGAGAGAGATGGGGAGCTGAATGGTCATTACCCACTGCAGGGGTTACACAGATGGAGTGATGAATCCATAATGACATTACCCCAATTTTCCTCTTTTTATCCTGATAATGTGGTGCCCTGCTCCCTACGCCCAGGACCACCTGGAACTCACCAGCGGCAGAAAAATAGACCACTTGTGGCCACAGAAACGGCACACCTTGGATGAGCTCAATAGGGAGCACCACCCAGTTAATCTGAGTACCTTTTCCTCTATCTCACTGAGACATTAGTTAGACTCCATTTATATCACCAGCACATTGGTTTCCATCTATTACTGTAAGCTATCCATCTAGCTATTTAAAAAACCAATGGTTTGGCCAATTCATCTATTGAGACATGTACTATAGCACAGCTGTTGGAGAGTGAGTGTTAGGGAGTGTGTTACCGTGTGGGACTGAGTAGTGTGCTGGACTGTGCTGGAGTAGTGTTGGTCCATACTCACTCAGCATGCCCATCCCCAGCATGAAGGCATCCATGGTGTAGGGCAGGCCCCTGGCCCTCCCTCGCGTGCCTGGTGGGAACATCACCTCCTTAGGCTGGGCCTTCTTACATTCTACCTGTGGACACAGTGGAAAAGGGGGAACATCAGTCCTACTGACCCCATGGAGGAAGAAGGATGGGACTGGACAGGACATAACCAGATTCCAGTAGATCTCAGAAAAACAATGTTGCTTTTCTCTAAACAGCTCAAGTTTGCGTGTCTGAGGAAAAATCATGTTTGTACTGCACTGAGACAAAGGTCAATCCTCCAGAGTATTCCACTGCCTTTTGAAACTACTGGTGCATCATAACAGCTACAGAAGAGCCTCCCCCAAAAAATTAAGTCTCCATTAAAGGCTGACTGCACTTCCCGATTTGGCCTCATTTTAGATTTGGTTAATTAAGAAATGCTAGCGGCCATGACTGAATTCAAACGTGAGTTGGTTTTGGGGTGTGGTTTGATGTGGGTGTCTCTTGTGTGTGTTCGCAGGTGGGAAGAGTTAGCCAAATTATTCAGCCAATTAGCTTCAGCCTGCTGGTGTGCGACCGTGGCAAAGTTGGTTTGACTTTGGATCAGGGTTTCCGTCAGGAAAATTTGGCGCTGGACAATGTGACCGGCAAGATTTTTTATTTACCGGACATTTGAGACATTTACCAGACATCCATATGCATTGGGTGCGTAACGCATTAGGTCGTCCACCACGGTGCTCAAAATCCCATTTAGATTATTGTAACTAATTTTAACAGAATAGAAATTAGCCTGTAAAATTGTAATAAAATAAAGTAGAATGATGTTCTTATACAGTGCCTTACAAAAGTATTCATCCCCCTTGGCGTTTTTCCTATTTTGTTGCATTACAACCTGTAATTTAAATGGATTTTTATTTTTATTTCATGTAATGGACATACACATAATAGTCCAAATTGGTGAAGTGAAATGAAAAAAACAACTTGTTTCAAAAAATTCTAAAAAATAAATAACGGAAAAGTGGTGCGTGCATATGTATTCACCCCCTTTGCTATGAAGCCCCTAAATAAGATCTGGTACAACCAATTACTTTCAGAAGTCACATAATTTGTTAAATAAAGTCCACCTGTGTGCAATCTAAGTGTCACATGATCTCAGTGTATATACATACACCTGTTCTGAAAGGCCCCAGAGTCTGCAACACCACTAAGCAAGGGGCACCACCAAGCAAGCGGCACCACGAAGACCAAGGAGCTCTCCAAACAGGTCAGGGACAAAGTTGTGGAGAAGTTGGGTTATAAAAAAATATCAGAAACTTTGAACATCCCACGGAGCACCATTAAATCCATTATTAAAAAATTGAAAGAATATGGCACCACAACAAACCTGCCGAGAGGGCCGCCCACCAAAACTCACGGACCAGGCAAGGAGGGCATTAATCAGAGAGGCAACAAAGAGACCAAAGATAACCCTGAAGGAGCTGCCAAGCGCCACAGTGGAGATTGGAGTATCTGTCCATAGGACCACTTTAAGCCGTACACTCCACAGAGCTGGACTTCACGGAAGAGTAGCCAGAAAAAAGCCATTGCTTAAAGAAAACAATAAGCAAACACGTTTGGTGTTCGCCAAAAGGCATGTGGGAGACTCCCCAAACATATGGAAGAAGGTACTCTGGTCAGATGAGACTAAAAGTGAGCTTTTTGGCCATCAAGGAAAATGCTACGTCTGGCGCAAACCCAACACCTCTCATCACCCCAAGAACACCATCTGTGGGGATGATTATCATCGGCATGGACTGGGAAACTGGTCAGAATCGAAGGAATGATGGATGGCGCTAAATACAGGGAAATTCTTGAGGGAAACCTGTTTCAGTCTTCCAGAGATTTGAGACTGGGACGGAGGTTCACCTACCAGCAGGACAATGACCCTAAGCATACTGCTAAAGCAACACTTGAGTGGTTTAAAGGGAAACATTTAAATGTCTTGGAATGGTCTAGTCAAAGCCCAGACCTCAATCCAATTAAGAATCTGTGGTATGACTTAAAGATTGCTGTACACCAGCGGAACCCATCCAACTTGAAGGAGCTGGAGCAGTTTTGGCTTGAAGAATGGGCAAAAACCCCAGTGCCAAGCTTATAGAGACATACCCCAAGATACTTGCAGCTGTAATTGCTGCAAAAGGTGGCTCTACAAAGTATTGATTTTGGGGGGGTGAATAGTTATGCGCGCTCAAGTTTTCCGTTTTTTTGTCTTATTTCTTGTTTGTTTCACAATCAAAAATATTTTGCATCTTCAAAGTGGTAGGCATGTTGTGTAAATCAAATGATACAAACCCCCCAAAAATCCATTTTAATTCCAGTTTGTAAGGCAACAAAATAGGAAAAATGCCAAGCAGGGTAAATACTTTCGCAAGCCACTGTACCAACATGACAGGTTTTTTTGAAAAGCAAAACATTGCCTGTTGCGTCGTCATCCCTGCTATAAATCATAAATGAATATCATTTAAAAATAGAAAAAAACATTTAGCCTAGAAGAGCAAGTCGCCTACACAGTAATAAAACACAACTTCAAAATATAATATTTCTATAATATAATTTGCGAATGACCTGTCCTATAGGCTATTTGTATGAACATTTCAATTAATAAATAACAAGACACAGCTGTTTTCAAATACAATCTAGGCCTCTCTAATTTAATTTAGCTTAGGCATGCACATTTTAATTAGGCCCAATAAATAACAAAACATGGCTGTCTACGTACACCAGGCACATTTGACTTTTCGTAGCAGGTTAGGAGAATTTACGCAGCGGGTTAGGAGAATTAACGTAGCAGGTTAGGAGAATTAGATGAAGGTTAGAAAAAGGGTTAGGGTTAGCTCAAATGCAAGAAACAACAACTTTTGATGTTAATTTGACAAAAGCTGGATCCCTTCTAGCCATGACCGGGCCGGCCCACCCCACTCCCCATTCCGCCTGCAATTCAGCACCACAGCAGCGGAAAGAGGACACTAGGCGGCCACAAAATGAAGAAATTATAAAACTGATGTTTGACAATCAAATTCGATATGTAAATAAACAAAATTCGTTTAAGGCTGGTTCATTGAGAGAAAGATTATGCTCCTGTTCCTGTGAAACTAGGCCTACACCATGCATTTATGAAAGCACGTGTTTCCAAAGCTCAAATTATATCTCACTCATTTTACAGTTCTACTGGATGATAATAAATGTTTATTGGAATTTGAACTATTGTGGGGTCGTGACTCGTGTCATGTGTGATACACGTGGCTTATTGATAACAACTCTGTTTCCTACTTTAGGCAGTTGGCTGCCTAGTGATTGCAACATTGTAAATCTCCGATATGAATAGTTGGCAACAATGTTTCGTTTCCAAGTGCTATTGAATAAGCTCAACAGAAATGCACCAATTGCGCATGATACACATCATTACTCTACTCTATTCTATCAATCCATTCCAAATCTTTATACTATACATGACACAGGGGCGGCAGCAGAACTGCTAGGACCGGGCCTGACAAACACAATAATTTACCTCTAATTTACTTGTGCTTGCAACAGACCTTGGTCTGCTCAAAGTGAGCTGCTGCTGTTGGGACTCAAAACTGTCCAACTCCTTGGAGCAGCTTGCAATGGGCATCAGCCTCGTTACTTTATCTTCAAGAAGACGCCATCTTGAAGCCATCTTTACTCTGTATTGGAGAAAGAATCCCCTCTCTGCGGGCACATTGGAAACGGCAATAATCAACACAATGTAAATGAGACAATATTTTCATGTTGCACAACGATGATGAGACAGCCTACAGGGAAGAGGTCAGAGACCTGGCAGTGTGGACAACAACCTCTCCCTCAACGTCAGCAAGACAAAGGAGATGATCGTGGACTACAGGAAATGGAGGGCCGAGCACGCCACCATCCACATCGACGGGCCTGTTGTGGAACAGGTCGAGACCTTCAAGTTCCTCGGTTTCCACATTACTAAGAAACTATCATGGTCCAAACACATCAACACAGTCGTAAAGAGGGTACGACAACGCCTCTTCCCCCTTAGGAGGCTGAAAAGATTTGGCATGGGTCCTCAGATCCTCAAAAAGTTATACAGCTGCACCATTGAGAGCATCTTGACTGGCTGCATCACCGCTTAGTATGCAACTGTTTGGCATCCGACCACAATGCGCTACAGAGTGTAGTGTGTACGGCCCAGTACATCACTGGGGCCGAGCTCCCTGCCATACAGGACCTATATACCAGGCTGTGTCAGAGGAAGGCCCTAAAAATGGTCAAAGACTCCAGCCACCCAAGTCATAGACTGTTTTCTATTCTACCACACGGCAAGCGGTACCGGAGCGCCAAGTCTAGGTCCAAAAGGCTCCTTAACAGCTTCTACCCCCAAGCCATAAGACTGCTGAACAACCAAATGGCCACCCAGACTATTTACACTACCCCCCCACACATTTTATTTGATAAGATTTTTAGTTTTCTCATTAAATGCTTTCAATATTTGTATATTAATTTCTACAATGTATAGTTGGATTGAGGTTTTTAAGTCATTGACATTTTGAGCTATTGGAATTTGCTATATTTTGTCCCATGTACATTGTGTAATTTACCGATGGTCCCTAACTAGCCCCATAGATATCCAAAGTCAACCCAAATTTACCACGGGCCTTGTGATTGGGTCGTGTGCAGTTGCACTCCGAATTTATGATTACTTTTGTGCTGCCAGCTGTGGGCATGCGGGCAGGATTGAAACAAACCCAACCTTAATTTACGTTGTGATGCAGTCACGACGTAAACTTTGTTTTGGACGAGACAGACTTTATGACTAAAATCATACTATTTAAACTTTGTAGTATATATTGACAGTATAATAAATGTTTCTGACTCATATCAAAACCACACAGGCTGTTTTCTAAATGAGAAGTTGTTTTTTAGGGAAAGTTGCTCTTTAATTATTTTAAAATTACTTCCTGTAGCCACTTCTTATTATGCCACACCACAGTCACCTGTTCATCAGCACCACTGAAAAAGCACCCTCTAGTGGCGAGGCTTTACATCAATTCTAACCCTGGCAAGAGCGTCTTATCATTCAGGAGTAGGCTGACAGAATCCCCCACCATTACTTCCACACAAACACTTCAGACAGCCCCCATCATCTCAGTCAGTGAACGCTTCTGTTTTTCTGTAATTTTATTCAAATTCTTGTCAAGGAAAGAGTAAGATAGAAAGAGACAGCCCATTCCACCTGGAGCGTGCTCTCTCTCTGTCTCTCTCTCTGTCTCTCTCTCTGTCTCTCTCTCTGTCTCTCTCCCTCTCTCTCTCTCTCTCTCTCTCTCTCTCTGTCTCTCTCTCTGTCTCTCTCTCTGTCTCTCTCTCTGTCTCTCTCTCTCTCTGTCTCTCTCTCTCTCTCTCTCTCTCTGTCTCTCTCTCTCTCTCTCTCTCTCTCTCTCTCTCTCTCTGTCTCTCTCTCTGTCTCTCTCTCTCTCTCTCTCTCTCTCTGTCTCTCTCTCTGTCTCTCTCTCTCTGTCTCTCTCTCTGTCTCTCTCTCTCTCTCTCTCTCTGTCTCTCTCTCTCTCTGTCTCTCTCTCTGTCTCTCTCTCTCTCTCTCTCTCCCTCCCTCTCCCTCTCTATCTCCCTCTCTCTCTCTCTCTCTGTCTCTGTCTCTCTCTCTCTCTGTCTCTCTCTCTCTCTCTCTCTCTCTCTCTCTCTCTCTCTCTCTCTCTCTCTCTCTCTCTCTCTCTCTCTCTCTCTCTCTCTCTCTCTCTCTCTCTCTCTCCTGCCATCTCCTCTCTGCTCTCATACACACTTTGTTCTACCCTCTTAAGATTGACATGACATAGAGTACATATACATATGTTTACATATACATAGCATATATAGAGCATATTTAGACCTGTCACATCTCCCCGCTGATATGCATAGTGTAGGAGGAGGATATATATATCAGCGGGGAGATGTGACAGGTCTAAATATGCTGTATATATGCTATGTAAACATATGTACTGTATATGTACTCTATGTCAACACCACTGAGAGAAATACATCAAGTGCTCTCGCTAAAGAGTATGCATGCAGACATATCTGCATAGACATATAAAAACATGAGACCACACACACACACACATCCACACACATGGGCACACACACACACACACACACACACACACACACACACACACACACACACACACACACACACACACACACACACACACACACACACACACACACACACACACACATACACACAACACACACAACACACACACACAAACTCAGAAGCTTCACAATCTCATCCATCCTTCAGAGAGGAGCAGCTGGGGTAAACAGAGCAGGACCTGTCTAGGAGGGGTGTATGTGGTGGTGGTTGTGGTGGTGGGGGAGGGATCAGACCAGAAATAACATTCCACTCTTACAGACTGATAGGGAAAAGGAGATGGGGTGAGAGGTTTTCATCCACACCAGTGAGAAAGTCATCTCCAGCTTTATCCTATTTACCACACATCTATCTGAGCTTTATAAATATACAGGAGTGTGCATGTCTGTGTTGGGCTGACAGAGCTGGCGTGTCTGTGCCGTTTGTCTATCGCCTGCTCTTCTCTTTGGTAGGCCGAGCCTGTTCACCGCGCCGCACAATCTGTCTGCTCCACTGCCTGCCTGGGCTCTAGGCCTGTCCATCTGTTTGTCTGTCTGCCTCCTGGCTTCGTGTCTACCCAAAAGCCTCAGCTTTAACAGGGTCTCCCTCTCCCTGCTGCTATTCACATCCACATGCATGACATCCAGCCCACTGCTCAAGACAAGCTGCTTCTCCTCTGCTGAGTTGGATAACACAGCACAGTGCAGGTAGACCCCAGCATCCATATAAATGACCAGGGCTGCACCTCTGCTCTGCTCTGACAGGCTCCTGGCAAATATCACTATTCCTCCACTGATCCTCCAATGTAGAAACAGCCTGGTATTATACAGTGTTATTTTACAATATGAGTTGCTGAGTTAGAATAAAAGGTTGCTGTGTTAGAATGATAATTGTGGTGCCCAAGTGTGAGAGGTTGCTGCTTGCTGTGTTTGAATTAGCGCTGTGCTGTACAAGTGTGAGAGGTTCGCTATCTCCAGAGGAGAAGTTGCCGTGTAAGACCGCTAAGATCTGTGGCTGTTGGAGGGCCAATCGATTAAAGAAAGCAGAGGCAACTGAAACACTCTGTCCCTTCGTTTGCTGAAAAACACTTTGTAGCTGTCACAGGGCTCCTGTCCTCTTGGCTAGCGACACCGCTCCGTTCTCTCAGCCCCATTTGTGCCTCTCTACCCTTTCTACCCTGCGAGAGCGTCAATTTTCAGACTGCCATCATTTTCCAATCAAAGCAAATGGGGGGTTAAATACCTGTAACGTGTGGGATGGGGTGAGCAGAGCAGGAGAGTGCAGTAGCGGCCTAATTGTCATGGAACGACCTACTGAGTGAACAGGAACCAGGCGGGACAAATAGGACAATTAAAAGTCTCTACACACTGACTGGGGCTCACACACCTACACACTGACTGGGGCTCACACACCTACACACTGACTGGGGCTCACACACCTACACACTGACTGGGGCTCACACACCTACACACTGACTGGGGCTCATACATTTACACACTGACAGGGGCTCACACACCTACACACTGACTGGGGCTCACACACTTACACACTGACTGGGGCTCACACACCTACACACTGACTGGGGCTCACACACCTACACACTGACTGGGGCTCACACACCTACACACTGACTGGGGCTCACACACCTACACACTGACAGGGGCTCACACACCTACACACTGACTGGGGCTCACACACCTACACACTGACTGGGGCTCACACACCTACACACTGACTGGGGCTCACACACCTACACACTGACAGGGGCTCCACACCTACACACTGACTGGGGCTCACACACCTACACACTGACTGGGGCTCACACACCTACACACTGACTGGGGCTCACACACCTACACACTGACAGGGGCTCACACACCTACACACTGACTGGGGCTCACACACCTACACACTGACAGGGGCTCACACACCTACACACTGACTGGGGCTCACACACCTACACACTGACTGGGGCTCACACACCTACACACTGACTGGGGCTCACACACCTACACACTGACTGGGGCTCACACACCTACACACTGACAGGGGCTCACACACCTACACACTGACTGGGGCTCACACACCTACACACTGACAGGGGCTCACACACCTACACACTGACTGGGGCTCACACACCTACACACTGACAGGGGCTCACACACCTACACACTGACTGGGGCTCACACACTTACACACTGACTGGGGCTCACACACCTACACACTGACTGGGGCTCCAACACTTACACACTGACTGGGGCTCACACACTTACACACTGACTGGGGCTCACAATGGGGGATTAGGTGGCTGGGTGGTGTTCAGCTGGATAGCAGCTCAGGACCAAGCACAGGAAGTGCCTGGTAAAGGTAGGTCGCCTAGCGGTTAGAGCGTTGGGCCAGTCACCGAAAAATAGCTAGTTTGAATCCCTGAGCTGACAAGGCAAAAAATCTGTTGATGTGCCCTTGAGCAAGGCACTTAACCCTAATTGCTCCAGTGTCACTTTTGATAATGGCAGACCCTGGCCATGACCCCACTGTCCGAGGTTGTCTCAAGGGTAGTTGGGAAATGCAAAAAAAAACATTTCCAATTAATACACAGTTGTGCATGTGTGAAATAGGACAAATATAAGCACCCACCAAATTATTATTATAATTAGGTACACTCCTCTCCCCTCCCCACTGGCTCCAGTCCCTTCACCACCATACACACTACACTGCCCACTGTCACATCCAGGTAGCTGGGCCATCCACCAACCACATGGGCTGGGTGGGAGTGAATCCCCGGGCTAGCTGCCATGAGTCAGTCAGGACTGGTTGGAGTGTGTTTGTTATTCAGGGGGATAGCTCTCCTCTCCTCTCCTGTCGTCTGTAAAAAATTAGCCGGGAGCTTGGCGGTGAGTGTGCGAGGGCTGTCATGTCACACACAGAAAGACATGGAGGATGAGATGGGCCAAGAGAAGAGTTCACTACTCAGACCTGAGACTCTCAATCAGGCTCCCTCAGAGCATCCACTTCCCTCCTGAACACACACAAACACCAAACACACACACACACACACACACACACACACACACACACACACACACACACACACACACACACACACACACACACACACACACACAAACACACACACACACACACACACACACAGACAACTCCACTATCTATAGGCCACAAGCATAGGCTTTTTGATCCTCATTATAGTGCTGCTACGACTGCCCAGTTAGATAAAGGCGTATTAGTAAGCATCACCATCTCTGAAACACAGCTGACTCCATGCCAGACTGAGAGGGCAGGAGTTAACCAGTGGTCGTGACCTTCACAATAGATCTCTCATTCACATTAACATTGTGGGTGTTGTGGGGAGGTGTATGGGCGGGTCAGCCCTGTATCAGCCCTGTATCATCCCTGTATCATCCCTGTATCAGGCCTGTATCATCCCTGTATCAGCCCTGTATCAGGCCTGTATCATCCCTGTATCAGGCCTGTATCATCCCTGTATCAGGCCTGTATCATCCCTGTATCATCCCTGTATCAGCCCTGTATCAGGCCTGTATCAGGCCTGCAGCCATGCTTTCCACTGGGATGCACTACAGAGTGGATTATATCAGTCTACTTAAAAGAGCTAGCACGCTGGAGAAAGGAAACGTCATGAATCATCCACTATAGCCTTCCAAGTCCCAGCTGAACAGTAAAAAGCAGTGATGGTATGAAAATGTCAGTCAGCTGAGTGATGCCAAGCCTGTGGGCACAGGGCATGGGATTATTAACTTATGAAAAATGAGCTCACAGCCATAAGACTGCTGAATATTGACAATGAAGGTTGTTTAAAGGGTGAAATTAGTTATAACTCAGTGCAAACGTCATCACACTTTAACAGGGTTGATTCAGGACATTCGGACATTTACATTTACATTTGAGTAATTTAGCAGACACTCTTATCCAGAGCGACTTACAATTAGTGCATTCATCTGAAAATAGGTGGGACAACCACATATCACAGTCATAGTAAGTAAATTTTTCTTCAAGAAAGTAGCTATCACCAAAGTCAGAACTAGTAAAAAAATGTTGAGTGCGAGTGTTAGTTCACGAAAGGCATCGTCTTTTGTCCCTCTTGTTTTGGAGCGTCGGGGTGCAGTGGGATTATTTAAGATACTCTTTGAAGAGGTAGGATTTCAGATGTTTTCGGAAGATGGGCAGGGCCTCTACTGTCCTAGCTTCAGGGGGAAGCTGGTTCCACCATTGGGGTGGCAGAACAGAGAAGAGTTTGGACTGGGCTGAGCGCGAGCTGACACCCCGTAAAGGGTGGGAGGGCCAAGAGACCAGAGGTGTCAGAATGGAGTGCTCGGGTTGGGGTGTAGGGTTTAAGCATAGCATGAAAGGGAGGGGCAGGTCCTCTTGCTGCTCCGTAGGCAAGTACCGCAAGCTTTGACTGGAAGCCAATGGAGTGTACGGAGAAGCGGGGTGACATGGGAGAACTTGGGAAGGTTGAACACCAGGCGGGCTGCAGAATTCTGGATAAGTTGCACCAACAGAATCAGACGCAATTTGTGTATAGAGTACAAAAGTGTTTTTTTACGACACAGTCAAAAACAATGCTATATTCTTAGAAAAAAGGTGCTATCTAGAACCTAAAAGGGTTCTTCGGCTGTCCCCATAGGAGAACCCTTTGAAGAACCCTTTTTGGTTACATGTAGAACCCTTTTGGTTCCAGGTAGAACACTTTTGGGTTCAAGGTAGTACCCTTTCCACAAAAGGTTCTACATGGAACCCATAAAGGTTCTTTCTGGAACCAAAAAGGGTTATCCTATTGGGAGAAAAAAAATCCAAGAGTGTAGCTTACATAATGAGTCTATTATTTACACATGAAATGGAAGTGGAATATAACTTGGTAAAACAGGCAGCTTCTGTTTCTTCATTTTTCAGTCTGTGTTGCATTTAGTTGCAGTCATTGCAGCTAAAGGTGGCACAACCAGTGTAAGGGGGCAACTACTTTTTCACAGAGGGGCATTGGGCGTTGCATAACTTTACTTATTAAATCAATTAATTATTTATCAAAATGTTGTGTTATTTGTTCACTCAGGTTCCCTTTAGCTAATATTAGGTTTTGGTTGAAGATCTGATCACATTCAGTGTAAAAACAATATGCAGAAATAGAGAAAATCAGAAAGGATTTCATTGATGAAACTACTTTACACCCACAGCACTGTTATTGACCTTTTTATTAATATAACTATTTTTAAATGTTTTTAACATACTGTATGTTCTATGTTTCAACTGAACTTTAAGTGACTGTCTTACAGCATACATGTAAATGTTGGATCTATCACTGGCTTTCATTATATGGCTGTAATTCTTATGTCCATATACACACTAGCAGTATAGCAGTATGAAATGGGTTTTGAGTTTGACACAGTCAAGATGTATTACAGAACATGAAGACCGCCCGGTATGTAACTGAAATTCTGGTACCTTCCACAGTGATATAGGACAGGGTTCCCCATCTGGCAGCCCGCTGTCAGATCTTTTAAAATATATTTTTAAATATTGTTGGATATAAAATACTCTAAATACACCAGCAAATCAGCTCAAAGTGATTTTAATTTTGGAAATCTGTTCCAAAGTATTCCTATGCATAATATAGAGATATACAGTGCCTTCAGAAAGTATTCATACCCCTTGACATATTCCACACTTTGTTGTGTTACAGCCTGAATTCAAAATGGATTCAATAGATTGTTTCCATTACCAATCTACAAACAATACCTCAAATTCTAGCAAAATGTATAGCGCATAGAATTAAAAAGGTATTGTCAGACATTATTCATTCTAATCAGACAGGTTTTTTACATGGACGATACATTGGAGATAATATAAGGCAAGTACTGGAAACAATAGAACACTATGAAAAATCTGGGAAACCAGGCCTGCTATTCATAGCAGACTTTGAAAAGGCATTTGATAAAGTACGACTGAAGTTTATATATAAATGCCTGGAGCATTTCAATTTTGGAGAATCTCTTATAAAAAAAAAAAGTATTTATTTATTTAACCTTTATTTAACCAGGTAAGCCAGTTGAGAACAAGTTCTCATTTACAACTGCGACCTGGCCAAGATAAAGCAAAGCAGTTCGATAAAAACAACAACACGGAGTTACATATGGAATAAACAAAACGTACAGTCAATAACACAATAGAAAATCTATATACAGTGTGTGCAAATGTAGTAGTCCTCTGTAGCTCAATTGGTAGAGCATGGCGCTTGTAACGCCAGGGTAGTGGGTTCGATCCCTGGGACCACCCATACGTAAAAATGTATGCACGCATGACTGTAAGTCGCTTTGGATAAAAGCGTCTGCTAAATGGCATATTATTATTATATTATTATTAGTAAGTTATGGAGGTAAGACAATAAATAGGCCATAGTGCAAAATAATTTTTATTTAGTATTAACACTGGAGTGATAGATGTGCAGAAGATGGTGTGCAAATAGAGATACTGGGGTGCAAATTAGCAAAATAATTAACAATGTAAATAACAATATGGGGATGAGGTAGTTGGGTGGGCTAATTACAGATGGGCTGTGTACAGGTGCAGTGATCGGTAAGCTGCTCTGACAACTGATGCTTAAAGTTAGTGAGGGAGATAAGTGTCTCCAGCTTCAGATATTTTTGCAGTTAGTTCCAGTCATTTGCAGCAGAGAACTGGAAGGAATGGCGGCCAAAGGAGGTGTTGGCTTTGGGGATGACCAGTGAGATATACCTGCTGGAACGCATACTACGGGTGGGTGTTGCTATGTTGACCAATGATCTAAGATAAGGCGGGATTTGCCTAGAAGTGATTTATAGATGACCTGGAGTCAGTGGGTTTGGCGACAAATATGTAGTGATGGTGGGTAGTATATTCGGAGAGTACGACCCTGCCTTACACAGGAAGCGGCACAGGTCCTAATCCAGGCACTTGTCATCTCCCGTCTGGATTACTGCAACTCGCTGTTGGCTGGGCTCCCTGCCTGTGCCATTAAACCCCTACAACTCATCCAAAATGCCGCAGCCCGTCTGGTGTTCAACCTTCCCAAGTTCTCTCACGTCACCCCGCTCCTCCACACACTCCACTGGCTTCCAGTTGAAGCTCGCATCTGCTACAAGACCATGGTGCTTGCCTACGGAGCTGTGAGGGGAACGGCACCTCCGTACCTTCAGGCTCTGATCAGTCCCTACACCCAAACGAGGGCATTGCGTTCATCCACCTCTGGCCTGCTGGCTCCCCTACCTCTGCGGAAGCATAGTTCCCGCTCAGCCCAGTCAAAACTGTTCGCTGCTCTGGCACCCCAATGGTGGAACAAGCTCCCTCACGATGCCAGGACAGCGGAGTCACTCACCACCTTCCGGAGACATTTGAAACCCCACCTCTTTAAGGAATACCTGGGATAGGATAAAGTAATCCTTCTACCCCCCCCTTACCCCAACCCAAAAAAAAAAAATTTGCAGACAAAATGTACTATATTACGTATTAGATCACTAAAAAAATCAAAATTTTACATGACCATGTAGTTTACCAATAAAATGGTCTGATGGTGATGTGGATATACTCGGAATACATATCCCAAATGAAATAAATGATCTTACTCCAATACATTTTAATAGAAAGTTAGCAAAAATAGATAAGATCTTGCTACCATGGAAAGGTAAATACCTGTCTATTTGTGGAAAAATCACCCTGATTAACTCTTTAGTATTATCCCAGTTTACCTATTTGCTTATGGTCTTGCCTACGCCTAGAGAACAGTTTTTTAAAATTATATGATGAAGAAATATTCCATTTTATTTGGAACGGCAAGCCAGACAAAAATAAACGGGCCTATTTATATAATGAATATGAATTCAGAGGACAGAAATTATTAAATATTAAAGCATTAGACCTATCACTAAAAGCTTCAGTCATACAAAAGTTATACTTAAATCCGAACTGGTTCTCTAGCAAATTAGTAAGATTGTCTCACCCCATGTTCAAGAATGGCCTTTTTCCCTTTATTCAGATTACAACCTCTCACTTTAAGTTATTTGAAAAGGAAATCATCTCCCAAATATCACTATTTCTTAACAAGCCATAGAAAGTTGGTTGCAATTTCAATTTAATCCTCCAGAAACGACAGAACAAATAATGCAACAAATATTGTGGTTAAACTCATGTATACTAATTGATAAAAAAACATTATTTAAAAAAAAATTAAAAAAAATAAGGTATAATCTTCATAAATGATATCATAAGTAGGACTGATGGAGTTATGTCGCACAAGCAGCTAACAAAAACATATGGAAATGTCTGCTCTACCCAAAATTACAACCAAATAATTGCAGCATTACTGCAAAAATGGAAGAGGAAAGTGTAAGGTAGGAAAAAGTAAGGAACTTATCTGTCGGCCCTGCATTAAAGAACATAATTGGTTAAAGAAAATTGTGATAAATAAAAAAGTATACCAGTTTCATTTAAGGATCAAAGGATTGACAGCCGTCCCATATAGATTGCAAAATAGTTGGGAAGAGATTTTTGACATACCGATTCCATGGCATAGTGTTTATGAACCATGGCATAGTGTTTTGAATCCAACAACGCTGGATTCAAAACTTAGAATTGTTCAATTTAAATTATTATACCAAATTCTGACCAGAATGTTATTTATATGGGGGATACAATCTTCCCAGCTCTGCAGATTTTGCTGCGAAGAGACAGAATCATTAGATCATTTGTTTTGGTACTGTCCATTTGTAGCTTGTTTTTGGACACAGGTCCAGGAATGGTTGAAGGATTGTAATATTTACCTGGAGCTAACCCTGCAGATAGCACTACTGGGTGATCTGAAAGGTCATAGTCAATCGATCAATAATATAATAATACTTTTAGCAAAAATGTTTATTTTCAATTTACAAGCTGTAGAAACAATGTGAATAGAAGTGTTCAGAACGTTTGTGAAACATCACAGTACAGTTGAAAAATATATGGCAAATACAAATCCAATATGTATGGTGTTAAGAGATAGATGGGAGGTGTTGAATGGAGCTGAAGGATGGGACTAATAACAACTAAAAACAACTAATAACAACAAGATAACTAATGTAAAGCATACTGTGTCCATAATAAGTATATACAGTGGGGAGAACAAGTATTTGATACACTGCCGATTTTGCAGGTTTTCCTACTTACAAAGCATGTAGAGGTCTGTAATTCTTATCATAGGTACACTTCAACTGTGAGAGACGGAATCTAAAACAAAAATCCAGAAAATCATTTTATTGACCTCTTTTATTGCATGACATAAGTATTTGATACATCAGAAAAGCAGAACTTAATATTTGGTACAGAAACCTTTGTTTGCAATTGCAGAGATCATACGTTTCCTGTAGGTCTTGACCAGGTTTGCACACACTGCAGCAGGGATTTAGGCCCACTCCTCCATACAGACCTTCTCCAGATCCTTCAGGTTTCGGGGCTGTCGCTGGGCAATACGGACTTTCAGCTCCCTCCAAAGATTTTCTATTGGGTTCAGGTCTGGAGACTGGCTAGGCCACTCCAGGACCTTGAGATGCTTCTTACGGAGCCACTCCTTAGTTGCCCTGGCTGTGTGTTTCGGGTCGTTGTCATGCTGGAAGACCCAGCCACGACCCATCTTCAATGCTCTTACTGAGGGAAGGAGGTTGTTGCCAAGATCTCGCGATACATGGCCCCATCCATCCTCCCCTCAATACGGTGCAGTCATTCTGTCCCCTTTGCAGAAAAGCATCCCCAAAGAATGATGTTTCCACCTCTATGCTTCACGGTTGGGATGGTGTTCTTGGGGTTGTACTCATCCTTATTCTTCCTTCCAAACACGGCGAGTGGAGTTTAGACCAAAAAGCTATATTTTTGTCTCATCAGACCACATGACCTTCTCCCATTCCTCCTCTGGATCATCCAGATGGTCATTGGCAAACTTCAGACGGGCCTGGACATGCGCTGGCTTGAGCAGGGGGACCTTGCGTGCGCTGCAGGATTTTAATCCATGACGGCGTAGTGTGTTACTAATGGTTTTCTTTGAGACTGTGGTCCCAGCTCTCTTCAGGTCATTGACCAGGTCCTGCCGTGTAGTTCTGGGCTGATCCCTCACCTTCCTCATGATCATTGATGCCCCACGAGGTGAGATCTTGCATGGAGCCCCAGACCGAGGGTGATTGACCGTCATCTTGAACTTCTTCCATTTTCTAATAATTGCGCCAACAGTTGTTGCCTTCTCACCAAGCTGCTTGCCTATTGTCCTGTAGCCCATCCCAGCCTTGTGCAGGTCTACAATTTTATCCCTGATGTCCTTACACAGCTCTCTGGTCTTGGCCATTGTGGATAGGTTGGAGTCTGTTTGATTGAGTGTGTGGACAGGTGTCTTTTATACAGGTAACGAGTTCAAACAGGTGCAGTTAATACAGGTAATGAGTGGAGAACAGGAGGGCTTCTTAAAGAAAAACTAACAGGTCTGTGAGAGCCGGAATTCTTACTGGTTGGTAGGTGATCAAATACTTATGTCATGCAATAAAATGCAAATTAATTACTTAAAAATCATACAATGTGATTTTCTGGATTTTTGTTTTAGATTCCATCTCTCACAGTTGAAGTGTACCTATGATAAAAAACTACAGACCTAAACATGCTTTTTAAGTAGGAAAACCTGCAAAATCGGCAGTGTATCAAATACTTGTTCTCCCCACTGTAGGTTATAGGTTGAGAGCTTTTGTGAAAGAGCACAGTTAGAAAGAAATGGCATATAGAAGCAAACCAGATGGACATCATGAAAATTATTGGAGAGGTTGAGGGTAGAGGAAGTTCAGGAGTAAAAACAAACAAAATATAATTATTGTAAAATTGACTGCGTCCATAAAACGCATATAGTATGTATAAGCTGGAAGTAGAGGCCTAAGCGTTGTTGTTCACTAGTTTACTCCAATTAGGGAAGGGGTGGTGGGGTTGTAAAGTAATAAAGGGAAATATATATTTTTTTAAGGATATGTATATATTTGTATGTATATGTATTTATATGTAAATTATGTATGTATATATATATATATATATATATATATATATATATATATTTGCGAGTTTAAAAAAACATATGGGGGATTGGAAGTGATGCAGACAATTACATTGATGGAAGTTACAATCTATCTGCAATATTAAAGCTGATCTACCCCAAAGAAAAAGAAGACAAAAAACAATACCTCATAATGATAAAGTGAAAACATGTTTTTAGAAATGTTTGCAAATGTATTGAAAATTAAATACAGAAATATCTAATTGTCATGAGTATTCACACCCTTGAGTAAATACATGTCAGAATCCCCTTTGGCAGCGATTACAGATGTGAGTCTTTTTTGAGTAAGTCTCTAAGAGTTTTGCACACCTGGATTGTACAATATTTACACATTATTCTTTAAAAAATTCCGTCAAGTTGGTTGTTGATCCCTGCAAGACAGCCATTTTCAAGTCTTGCCATAGATTTTCAAGCCGATTTAAGTCAAACTGTAACTAGACTACTCAGGAACATTCAATGTCGACTTGTTAAGCAATGTTAAGCAATTCAAGTGTATATTTGGCCTTGTGTTTTAGGTTATTGTCCTGCTGAAAACAGACTGTACCAGGTTTTCCATTTCTTTTTATCCTAAAAACCTCCCTAGTCCTTGCCGTTAACAAGAATACCCATAACATGATGCAGCTACCACCATGCTTGAAAATATGAAGAGTGGTACTCAGTAATGTGTTGTGTTGGATTTGCCAGAAACCTAACGCTTTATATTTAGGACATAAAGTCAATTTATTTGCCAATTTCTGGGCAGTTTTAGTTTAGTGCCTTATTGCAAACAGGATACATGTTTTGGAATATTTTTATTCTGTACAGCCTTCCTTCTTTCCACTCTGTCATTTAGGTTAGTATTGTGGAGTAACTACAATGTTGTTGATCCATCCTCAGTTTTCTCCTATCACAGCCATTAAACTCTGTAACTGTTTTAAAGTCACCCTTGGCCTCATGGTGAAATCCCTGAGAGGTTTCCTTCCTTTCCGGCAACTGAGTTAGGAAGGACGCCTGTATCTTTGTAGTGACTGGGTCTATTGATACACCATCCGAAGTGTAATTAATAACTTCACCATTCTCAAAGGGATATTCAATGTCTGCTTTTTTTTGGGAGGCATTGGAAAACCTCTCTGGTCTTTGTGTTGAAATTCACTGCTCGACTGAGGGACCTTACAGATAATTGTATGTGTGGGGTACAGAGATGATGTAGTCATTGAAAAATCATGTTAAACACTATTATTGCACACAGAATGAGTCCATGCAACTTATTATGTGACTTGTTAAGTAAATTTAGCCTCCTGAACTCATTTAGACTTGCCATAACAAAGGGGTTGAATACTTATTGGCTCAAGCCATTTCAGCTTTTAATTTTTAATTAATAAAAAAAGTATCTAAAAACATAATTCCACTTTGACACTATGGGCTTTATTTTCGGGCTGGTGTTAGGCGGCGCTAGTGTCAAACGCACGTTAGTTTGCAATTTCGTCATGTAAAAACTGTCGCACTGGCAATTTACCTGTCTCAAATCAGTTCGCTTGCGCTCAGATGGGCGGGGTGGAAATATTTGATGTGTGTCCTTAAAAACATGATCCAAAGTGCTAATTTCAGGCAGCGCTGAAAGGGATATTTAAGACCAACCAAAAGCTGGTTTTAGTAGTAACGCTGTTGGTTATGGCATGAATGTTGACAGCGGAAACGCAGCCTATCTAGCCGTGATGCAAACTGCCCATATGCGCATGGAACAAGAGTAGCCTAATGTGCTTTTGGTGCCAGTATACTGTGTTTGAGCTGACATTTCCCTTTTTATGCATTGTAGGCAGGCCCACATTATTTTTGCCATGCAGGTCCCGTTTTGGATGTGCGTAAAACCCTCCATAGTCTGTGTTGTTTTAATATTATATGCCCACGGGGAGAAATGATGGTGCCTTTAAATGTGACATTGCCTATTTAAAACAAGTTGTTGTTCCATTTTGATTATAATTATTAGTTCTCTTTTTAGGCCTTATCAATAATGAATTTAATCTTGCTTATTGACAATGTCTATGCTCAGCCATAATGCAATTTACAGTAGGCCTAGCCCCTATATCAGTGTGAATCCTATTGAAGCCATGCAATTACTTAGAACAATGTGGACTGCAAATGGGTTCAAGTTAACCTATTTATCAAAGATGGGATAGGTCTACATTTTGTTATTTCGTTTCTGTAAGCCATTTAACAAACTATAACGGACTAACATTGGAATTGGAGTTGATTCCAAGGCAATACATAAAAGACCGTAAATACACAACCTGAAGCAACCACATATTTCACCATGGAGCACATTCTGATTGGCCAGTGAGGGGCCAAGCCTCGACACACCCCTGAACCTATAGCGCTACCACCTGCGCTTAGATTTACCATTGCATTAGGTTTGTTAAAATAGAGCCCTATGGGGTATTGTGTTTAGGCCAGTGACAAAATCTCAATTTAATCAATTTTCTATTCAAGCTGTAACACAACAAAATGCGGAAAAAGTAAAGGGGTGTGAATACTTTCTGAAGGCACTGTATGTGATCGTATACAAATACAAGCAAGGTTTGAAATGATTATGTTTTAGTCAAATAATATATCTGTTTGGGCTTCTTGTGGTCAATTTGCAGTCTACTAATTATTTGTAATTATGTTTTGGCCCCCTGACCAGGCTCTGAATCTAGTTGATGATCCCTGATATAGGAGAAGAATGTCCTTTGGACTAAATTATACTATATCGATCTAAAACAACTCTCCCTGTTTTCATACAGTATATGGAGGCATGCATGTAATTTACAGCCTTCCCTCCCTGCTCCATTCAGTGTGGGGTAGAAGCAGTGCTGCCTGTCTGCCTGCCTGCCTGCGTCCCTCCCTCCCTGCCTGCCTGCTCACTACAGTAATTGGTTGGCCATGTCAGGGGACCTGACTAAAAAATTGACCACTAACAGAAGATTCATCCCTGCGGCAGTGATCATTCTCTACTGAGGAATATCATAAATGACACCTTTAAGAACATTACCTTGGGGCAGTTCACTAAAATATGGCCCATTTTAACAGCACACTACATCTACAGATCTGAGCCACTACTTGATAGGTGTATATTATGCATTCATATAAGAAGGCGGTCGGGGTGGTGGAGGGAGCAGAAATCATTGCTTCAATTGGAGGGATGACTAAATGACTCTTGTCAAAGAGAGGGGGCAACCTGCCAACAACTATAACATTAGAATCATCTTAGAATCTAGCTCCATCCTACTGTTCCCTCATATTACTAGCCTCCCTCCAATCACTGATACTAATGGCAATCACGGGGAAAGTATGCTGAAAGGTATGAGAAAGGCCCAGGTTTACCTGGAGAGCAGAACTCCCTGCAACTTGAATTAAATGACATGAGAGACTTGGGACTGTGGTCATTATTGATACATGTACAGCAACTTTGCCTATGACACAGAAATCTATATTTCCCCCAACACACACACAAACATGCATGCACGCACGCACATAGAAAAAATGCTGTCAGGAGCTATATGCCTCCGCGTCGGAAAACAGAGTGCCAGAAACCAAATAGAAATCCTGAAATGTGAGGCCTCTGGTCTGGTTCCTCTCCCCTGAGTTAGATTATACAGATGTCTCTCTTCCTCACTCTAATCTCTCTCTCTCTCTCTCTTCTCTCTCTCTCTCTCTCTCTCTATCTCTCTCTCTCTCCTCTCTTCTCTCTTCTCTCTCTCTCTCTATGCCTCTGACACTTCCCTGCCTCTGCCTGTACTTCTCTCTGTGATAAAGCTCCCATTAGAACAGCTTTATTTCAAAACATTACTTCTGCTGTGTCACTTTGACAAGGTCAGCCCTGACTCAGAGTTGGAGCGGCAGCTTTCTCCCTCCTGAAATGTACCTTCTGGTCTTTTCATTTAGTGAATATATTTTGATTAGAGGATAATTAACTCTGTTACAACCTGCTGAGATGAATAATCTAGCTACAAATCCAATGGCAGCAGCTGATCACAGTTACCAATCTGCTTCCAAAGCCAAACTCCACCAGATTTCAATGTGTTTTCTCATTTTCACATTGCGCTACAGTTTCTCTTCCTGCCCCAGTGTGCCAAAGCTATCTCCCTACTTGGACAATGTGGACACATCACTCACTGACTAACTCAAAGCAGCTCCAACAAAACACAGCACACTCAGGAAGAGATGGCCAAAAGAGACAAGGTTTTCAGGCTTGTAGTTGTAAAGCACTGCACTGTGGCATTTGAGAAATTGAGAATATAATTGATTAATGCAAACCAAAATGAACACTGTGTGATATATTCAGATGTGTATAGCAATTAAAGAGGAATAATACAGTGGGTCCCAGTGAGCCCCAAAATCAGTGTTTCCTTAAAGCCGAGTGTGTCTGAGCGGTCCCATCTGTCAGAGAGGCGCTGCAGCGTGGCTTGTAGTGCTGCTGTAACATGGTGTGTGTGTGTGTGTGTGTGTGCATGTGTGAGTGTGTGTGCTCTGCTGACTGACTGACAGACAGTGTCACTCCCTCCCTCATCGTCCCTGGCCGTCCTACCAGTCATCCATCAGGGCTCATCAGCATGGCCAACAGCAGCCCATTAGGCCCAGCACACAAGTTCGCACAAATGAATGACAATCTCTGCCTGATGATAAATGTCACACTGGTGCTGAAGTGCTGTCAGTTTCTCACGGTTCCCTCCACACGGTGCCACACCACACCATCTCAGAGGACCGCTGACTGCAGCTTCTTGGTTCCACTTCAAGACTATGGTTCCACTACAAGACTATGGTTCCACTACAAGACTAAAGTTCCACTACAAGGCGTACGGTTCCACTACAAGACTATGGTTCCACTATAAGACTATGGTTCCACTACAAGACTATGGTTCCACTACCAGACTACGGTTCCACTACAAGAATATGGTTCCACCACAAGACTATGGTTCCACTACAAGACTACGGTTCCATTATAAGACTATGGTTCCACTACAAGACTATGGTTTCACTACAAGGCGTACAGTCCCACAATGGTTCTACTATGATTCTACTACACTAAGATGTTCCTCACCAACCAGGAACCCTCTCCATGAGGAACTGTGGTTGAATGACTAATGGTTATGCGATAAGCTACCCAATCAGCACCCCTCTACCGATTGATAGCATAAATAAACATAATGCATAGAACAGGTGTAAGTCTGTAGCACACACCACCATGTGGTGATATACAGGGCCACCTGAAGAGATATCTAGAGAGATGAGATGAGGCCTTATTGTCATTCAGCCTCCGTCTCCTGGCCGCCTCATAGATGAGGGAGAGGGAGTTGGTGATCAGGAGGCCATTGAGAGAGAGAGAGAGAGAGAGAGAGAGAGAGAGAGAGAGAGAGAGAGAGAGAGAGAGAGAGAGAGAGAAGGGGCCATTTTCTCAATAACTCTCTCGCTCCTGATTCGCTCCTGCCCTGGGGGCTCCACAGTAATCAGATCTGAAAAGGCTGTGAACGGAAGAGGTAGCGAGAGAGGGAGAGAGAGAGATAAAGAGAGAGAGAGAGTGGGATAAAGAGAGAGAGAGAAAAACAACTTTCTTCATCTCTCCCTCTCTTCCTCCTGTACTCAGACCCAGTCCTTCTCCAACCAGCAGATCAAGGCCTGGGTAGATGAGTGCAGCCAGGCAGGAGATTCAGCATGTCACCCTGACATGGGACTTCCCAGAGAGGCAGGAAGGGACTCACAAGAGGCCAGGAACACCCTTTTGGGCAGAGCGGAGTGGAGAGGAGAGGAGGAGAGTAGTAGGAGAGGACGGGGTAGTTTCACTGGGTCAGAGGGACACCCACATTCTTCCACTACGTCAACCCAGCTATACATACACCATCCCGGGTGCAGTGCTGCTCCACACATGAACCCTGAGTGATTAAGTAAGTCCTCCAGGATCCACTCACACACACACAAACATGCTAGTGCACAAACACACACACAAAGACACGCGCATGTATATACACACACACACCATGGTTAGATCACATCTCAATGTGCACTGATCCTACCTGTCACCGGATCCCTGAGATGATGAGCTAGGCTAGGGGGAGGAGGGGTCACCTGGGTGCTGTGGTTCATGTACACTCCCAAGCAAAGAGTGGTCTCTCTGTCCGTCCCTCTGTCTTTCTGTCTGTCTGTGCTGTCTGTCTTTCTGTGCTGTCTGTAGCAGAATAGCAGGCCTACTGGAAGGGTATACATTTACATTTTACATTTTAGTCATTTAGCAGACGCTCTTATCCAGAGTGGGTGCATACATTTTTCATACTGGCCCCCCATGGGAATCAAACCCACAACCCTGGCGTTGCAAGCGCCATGCTCTACCAACTCAGCTACAGGAGGCCCAAAGGGATAGCGCCAGGAGGTATTATTATAAATCTTAACATTACAGGGAGTCATGTCCAGTGGATATCCATGAATTATCTGAGATCCCGGGTATTGAGGGAATGTATTAGGTCTGTTTCAGAAATGACTTAATTGGGTGAACTCAGATATTAAATCCTGAAAAAAATCATTTTTATCTTCCCTGCTTTCCGTCCATCTATTCCGTGCACTCTGTTGGAGCTCTGAGGGGCCAAAGCGGGATGTTTTAGATTTTAGAGAGTTCTGTTCACCCCCTCTCCTCTCTCCAGCAGAGGACAAGCCTTCTGAATGTTTTATGGGGGGCTGCATATGCCCAGAGTGGAAATCAAAAGCAGGCGGCGTTGGGTGGCAAGAGGAATTCTCACGAGGGCGACACGCGCTCCGTCCTCGCCTCAACAGTCTGGCCCATACTAGTTGTCCCTTCCCTAATGTCCACCCCTCTGGACCTGTGGCCTGTGTTTCTACTTCTGCTGCATTCCCTCGCAGTCGGTCGCCTGGCATTGAGTTGACTATATCCTCTATTAAAGGAAGGGAGGGTTCATCATGCAACTGTGGAATTGCCAGGCCATCATTGTAAATAATAATTTGTTCTTGATTGAATCACCTGGATAAATAAATGTTAAATAAAAAAAGATATAAATAAAAACCCACGGAGACACTAAAACAGTGTGAATACAGGACCCTGCCTGCCACAGGATTTCACTAAATAATAACAATGATAATAATGACGATGAGTGGAATTAGCAAGTGAAATACACACAGCACAGGCTGTTAGCAGATGATGCTTCAGATATAGCTTTGATCTGAAGCTCCACCAGTGGATTCTAATAGAGGAGAGGAAAACAGGAAGAAGCTTGCTGAACTCCCAGGAACAGTTTTACCCTCTCCTCTGTTGTCTTAGAGACGCTCCTCAACCATCTCATTACAGCACAGAGAGAGAGCGGCACATCAACTTCAGCTATTTTCAACAAGACAAATAACCTGGAGTATTTGAAGTAGCTTTTTATTCTCCTCATTTTCTCTGAAGTTACTCATCTGATGATAACGACGCATGCAATTCCCTGCTAGTCCAATTCAATCCAGCCAGTCGATGGATGGCACAAACAATGCTCCCATCCACTGCAGGGAAAACGAAATAGCAGCCCTGGCTTGGTGCTCCCTGAACGATGAAACCATTTGATGCAATATCATATAAAAATCGATTGCATTGTCTTGGTCTCATAGATCTGCGGGCAGACATTGTCTGTCCCTGGGCTCAAGGAGCAGCTTGTCTGTGACGGAGACAGAGAGAGCGAGAGAGAGAGGGAGCGAAAGAGGAGGATGGAAGGGGGAGAGGGATCAGAACGACTACAACATCTCATCTCCAGCTCAGATAACCAGGCTTGTTTCGCCTCTCCTCCCGTCTCTCAGCTCTCCTCTCCTCTCCTTTACTTTCCTCCTCTCTTCCTCCCTTCTCCACTCCTCTTCTCATCTCCCCCTCTCTTCTCCTCTCCTCCCATTTTATCCCCTCTCCTTGCCTATCCTCCTCTCTCCTTATGTGATTCCTATGGGAGTTGTGTAAGGCTCTGATCAGCAGGGACCGTCACACACACAGAGCGACGCAGGGGGATGAGTTAGGGAACTGGCCTGCGGGAGATTATTTTAGGCCCCCTAAAGTTTTTTGCCAATTCTTTTTTTATTTATTTATTTGTACAAAAAATTAAAAATAAAAAATAAATAAGAAAAGGCAAAAAAAACTAATATCACCACGAATTCAGCAAAAACATTGTTTCATTTAGGAAATCTGTTCCCAAGTATTCCCACAAATAAAAAACAAGAGGAATTTGATTGCGTCTTAATGTAATTAAGATATTAAATTATTATTTTCCAAACAATCTCTTTTAGGGCTTAGTTGTTACAGTTCATTTGAGGGAATCAGTCAATTGAAATAAATTAATTAGGCCTTAATTTATGGATTTCACATGACTGGGAATACAGATATGCATCTGTTGGTCACAGATACAGTACCTTAAAGAAAATGCGCCTCACAATGGGCCTCAGGATCTCATCATGGTATTTCTGTGCATTCAAATTGCCATCAATAAAATGCAATTGTGTTCGTTGTCCGTAGCTTATGCCTGCCCATACCATAACCCAACCGCCACCATGGGGCACTCTGTTCACAACGTTTACATCAGCAAACCACTCGCCCACACGACGCTATACACGTGGTCTGTGGCTGTGAGGCCGGTTGGACGTACTGGCAAATACTCTAAAACGATGTTGGAGACGGCTTATGGTAGAGAAATGAACATTCAATTGTCTGGCAACAGCTCTGGTGGACATTCCTGCAGTCAGCATGCCAATTGCACGCTCCCTCAAAACATCTGTGGCATTGTGTGACAAAACTGCAAATTTTAGAGTGGCCTTTTATTGTCCCCAGCACAAGGTGCACCTGTGTAATTATCATGCTGTTTAATCAGCTTCTTGATATGCCACACCTGTCAGGCGGATAGATTATCTTGGCTAAGGAGAAATGCTCACTAACAGGGATGTAAACAAATTTGTGCACAAAATCTGAGATAAATATTTCTGGGATCTTTTATTTCAGCTCATGAAACATGGGACCAACACTTTACAGGTTACGTTTATATTTTTGTTTAGTGTAATTATGTTCCGGCCCCCCGACCATGCTCTCCAACAAAAATCGGCCCGCGGCTGAATCTAGTTGCCTACCCCTGAGTTAGGGAGAGCCAGTAAGGCCATACATGGGAGAGCCGGTCCTTAGTGGATCTATTTCTACTACACCGACCCTGTCAGTCAGCTCCTATGGTCCTGAAGGAGACCACATAGTAAAGGGAGGAATCCCAACCCATTGAGTGACAGGAGGAGAGTATTCCCTCTAGCCTATCACAGGCCACAGGGCCAACCCAGTCAGTAGGCTACGCACAGTGTACACACAGGGGGACTGGAGGGGCAGACACTACAGAGACTCAGAACTGTCTGCTGTACAGCAACATGTGACATGAAACTGATGGCTACAGTATGTTCTGTGATACTGAGCATGATTCATCTGATTAGCTGAACTGATGGAATTACCATACACTTTCAACTGTGCATTGAAACAGAAGACAACAGCAGTGAGGTGTGATGAGTCAGATCATTACTGGGCTTCCTGGAAGGCTCTAATCCCTGGTTAATGAACTCTTCCTCTGCCAACGACTTCCCAGCAACACTCTCTCCCTGGCCTGGCTGGCTGCAGTCAAGGTGTGTGTGTGTCTGGTATGGGTGGGGGTTGGAAGAGAAGGACAGGTTCCTCTCACCAGTCCCTCAACCTTACAGGCGGAATTCACACACACAATTTCACGGTTTCTGGGCAGTACACACCACTGAGCTCCCCATCCCAGAGACCCATCGAGTGCACACACAGACACAGGCACTTGCATGCACAAACACACACCACACACACACACACACACACACACACACACATACATGCACGTGCATGTACACACGCACGCACACACACACACAGGCATGCACACACCTACCCACACACACAGGCGTGCACATACACATACACCTACACACACCGTTGACTCTTTACTATTAACACTCCATTAAAGAGGAAATCAAATATTAATCCTTCAACACCAACCTGGAATTGAAAAGAAGAGTGGACTCACCATTTTATTATTGATTTCATGAAAATGAATTTCACAGACTTTCTCTACAACGTCTTCGCCCTCGAAAGTTATGAAGCCAAATCCTGTGCAGAGGAAGAGAGAGAGAAAGGGAAGGAAGAGGGAGATACAGTGAGTTAGGGGGACTTTGCAAACTTCAGTAACTAAAAGGAAAGGCACCACAGGCCTGATTATTATCATGAGCTGCATGGAGAAACTCTGCCCGGCCGTCTTTTGGAGAGGCAGAATGGCGTCAGCGCTGAGAGGAACGACTGAACAAGGCAGACATTGTCTTCTTTAAATCAGGAATATGATGAAATCTCTGACATTATTAGAGGCACTGGAGGACCTTCTCCACAAAGAGAAGATGGAAAAACAGCACAAAGCCCATTTAATGAGATTCATGGGAGCTGGGGCCTTAGCATCTGAATTTCATTAAATGCATTTTGTGTTCCCCTTCATTGAAATTTCACTGTATAAGAAGCCCTCGTTTTTATGTTAATGCCGGACTCTGCATATCTGAATGTGTCATTGACCGTGGGATTTTGGGGGGTATGTATAAGATAAAAGCTTAACCCCTTCCTCTACCAAGGAGGCAAGGCTGCGAGACAAGACAACTGCAGCCTTGGCGCACCAGGGAACAGCAGTGCTCTTTTCTCAGCTGTTTTGATGGCTGACGCACAAAGCAATCTGCCTTCTTTATGGCTGGGGTTCCAAGGGAAAATTATTTTCTATTGCAATGTGTTAGAAAGGAAGAGCTAGCATGGAAAAACAAAGAAAGAGGAATAAAATAAAAAATGGGAATTAATGGGAACCAGCTCCTATTCAGCCTGTCGTACTGTATACAGCAGACAGTAAAGATCACCTCAGCCTGGGCTTTAACCCACATTACCATAAACAACCACAATGATAAGTCATTATCATGGTGCTCAACAGATGATGGGCTGAAGAGACATTGTGACATGTTGAATGTGATATGGGTTTTGATTTGCCAATTGACGTTAGAAGACAAGAGGTCAAAGGTCATGTAGTCTGAGTCCATTTGGTCAAACTGAACCTATACCATACCCATTATAACAGTAAATACCATATGTGTAATCAGCCTATTCTAAACACAAACACCCAGTCCATAATATTAACAGTCAGCATCCTCCTGGGTTTAGACAGACAGGGCTTTCACATGAAATGGAGGATAAACAGGGTCGGGGTCAGGGGTTAGAGGTCAGAGGTGAGACGAGAGAAGATAAGGAGACAGCAGGGCTGATAAGAGGACCATGGGTAAATAAACCAGTGGCTACCCCTTCTATTCCACCGTGACCTTTGAGTCATCAACACTTAACTCTGACAGCAAGACAAAGGGGAGAGTGTGTAGTGCACATTTGGTCACTTTCACCTGTGCTTAGAGGCACTCCTAAAGCTCTCTATACAATGACTGCTGCTGTTGACTTTAACCACATAGCCCAGTGGCAGGTTTAGTGTGTCATGTTACTGTAACATGATAACACATGCAATATAATGCACGTTGAGCACTAGCACTAAACTGTCCCTGGAATCATTTTCTGTGCAATAGGGACAAGTTAAACAAGATACTTTCTCCTGAAAGACGCCACAGAGTCCAGACATGAGTGTGAGCTGATGAAGGAACAGGAGACTCAGCTCAAACAGCAGGTAGCTAGCTGCCTTTTCTTTCCATGTTCTGTGTCAGTCAGTTTATATTGATGTGGACTATGTTAATATGTTTATATTGATGGGGACTATGTTAATATGTTTATATTGATGGGGACTATGTTTATATGGATCGTGACTGTATGTTATGTCCGGAGACACTTGAAACCCCACCTCTTTAAGGAATACCTGGGATAGGATAAAGTAATCCTTCTACCCCCCCTTACCCCACCCCAAAGAAAGAAAAAAAAACATATTGTAAAGTGGTTATCCCACTGGCTATAAGGTGAATGCACCAATTTGTAAGTCGCTCTGGATAAGAGCGTCTGCTAAATGATGTAAATGTAAATGTAAATGTAATTTCTAAAGTCCTTGATGAGTGTTGGTGAGATTAAATGTCTATGCAGGGCTAACCTAACATTGCAGGCATAGAAAGGCACCTGAGAGGAGTTCCCACTTCCATAAGTTAGGTTGAAAATACTGTATCCCTGAAAACCGGATGTTAACGCTTTCTGGCGGCTCCGAATAGGCTAATAATGCAGGGTAGGCACTGCAGTGTTCTAACTACTGTCATGAGAGGGAACTCATGCCAAGTTTTCCTTAAATGCCCTGCCCTCCTCTGATGACTTCCTCTATAAGCTCATCAGGACATCCTGGTGCAGCTGGTGGGAAGGAAAGTTGGTCACCCTGCCCTCATCCCATTCCACACTACTTATGTCTGGGGTTTCAAACGTACGTTCTTTCTCTCTCCCTCGTTTCCCTTTTGTTCTCTGCTTCCCTTGTCATTACTCATAATAACAGTCATCTGAGATAGTGAATAGTTTATCTTCCTAAAACTGGCAGAGGATGTCACTGAAACATCTCTAGTGCAACAGGAAAAAACAGGAAAAGCTACATCATTGAGGTTGAATTAAAATACGCAGATAAATCATCAACAGCTATTAATTTGATGCATTCTATATCAGACCAACAGAATATCAATTTAAGAAGTGACATCCTGAGATTGGCTTGCCGTGGGCTGCCTGCCTGTGTGTTTCTGTGGGTGAGGCGAGGCTAAGGAGCGGTGTCGGGAGCTGGAAAATTGGAAGATGCAGCTTGTTTTCCAGCTCGCTCCACCTCCCCCCTCGTCGGCGGCACAAGGACCACTTTTGACAACCAACAAATCAGCCGTCAGGAGCCATTTGTCAAGGCGGAGTGCGGGAGGAGAGAGTGGCGGATGGATGAGCGGAGCAAGCAGAGAGACAGAAAGAGAGAGACGGGGAGAGGGATTAACACACCTGCCCTCTCTGCAGGAGAGTGCTCCTGTCACCGCACTCTCTCCCTCTGCCACACACTGAGACAGGCAGCTCCTCCTTTAACTGACGGCACATTTTCCACTGCACCATTACACACTGTGGGGTCAGGGCCAAGCCTCAGTCACCACCATCCACCAAGCACTACCATCACCGGCCCACAAGGGGAGCTGCTGAGAGCGGCACTCTGGATGGGCTACTACACCCAAGACTAAATCATAGGCTTCTGACTTAACACAGAAAACATTTCTAATCAGTGTATTGAGTCCAGAGAGCCAGCTCCTATTGCAAGGGGCCTCATTATGGCAGATGTAGAGAGAACACCCTGTAACCAGAGAGTCTGGCTCAGTCTTACTGGGAGTTATTGATAACCTGAGCCCAAACTGCTCTATTAGAGAAACAACCCACTGATCCAAACACTACAGCCATAACACTACCTCTGATACCAGTGAACAGGGTCTCCTGTCCTGTCTGTTTGATGAATATCCTCAGAGCCAGTCCTTATCGTTCTGCCGCCCTAGGCAAGACAAAAAATGCCACCCCGCAAAACTAGAATAGTCCCAGTAAGAAAAATGACGTTAAAAAGATGTGTAAAATACATATTTTCCAGACGTTGAAGTTAGGTTCAATTTAGGTTCTTAATAAAAGGTGAAAATATGTTTTTCTGTACGTCTAAAATACATAATTCCAGGAGGTTGAAAAGGCATATTTTCCAGACGTTGAAAAATAAGTATTTTCCAGATCTTGAAATCAGGCTCATTTTTGGTTCTGAATAAAAGTTAAAAATGTGTAATTTATAGACGTCTATGTTTGGGCCAAATCAAGGCTGGTCCAGACTGGACGAAATCTGAACCAAACATAGACGTCTATGATTCAAGGCCGGTCCGTGCTTACTGAGGTGTAGCCTACAGTGTTGCCTGAAATATAATTTTATGAATGCCCATCCATGTGGTAGGCCCACCGTTTGTAAAACAGGCCGTTGCATTGGCTTTATTAGTCCTGATTCCTGTGACTAATCAATTTGCCTCTGAATATCAGCTACCCAGCTTTATCAGGAGTTATTGTGAGCCTATTTGCAATGTGTTTACACAGCTGGAAATGCAGAAGTATTTTCTTTTTTGCTATGATCAGCTTGTCAAAAATGTACAGATACAAACTTGAATTCACTGATCATGACAATAGGGTGAAGCTCCTCCACAACAGTTGTGATTGTCCATTCCATATTGTCCATTTTACTTTGACCTGTCCTGTTTTTAGGATATGTTGTTTGTTAACATGCCAGCACATTTTTTATTTTATTGGGCGAAATGTAGGTTAGGCTATTTGATCGGAGAAACCTGCATGATGTAAAAAGTGTTTGTCTCATTACATTGTCATACATTGTCATCTCCAGCCTGTAGGCTACAGAAAAGGCCACATACTCTTTCTACCATATCTTATATCTGCTACATTATTTATGTTAGATTATTTTTTTTGACGGAACGTTGGTGGAGCGCCGCAGCGATGCGTCTCTCCAACAGTACCTTGGAGAAGCACGCTGGGAATGGACAAGCAAAATATTTTGCGCCCCTGCCTTTGGCAAAGTGGGCACTGTTTATCACAGGGTGGCATCAGCGCTCACCTAAAAAGCCCATATGCCACTGGTTGAGAGAAATTGTCATTGTTTTTGGGCAAAATTATGTGAGATTTTATGTGTTGTTGTTGGAGGTCCGTCTAGGTCAGTTTAGCTCAGAAAATGCCGCCCTCGTCAATCTACCGTCATACACGGCCGCCTAATCCTGCCTAATGAGCGGGCTGGCCGTGAATATCCTCTACTGCTGGATGGGTTGTATTGTCTTCCAGGATGACAGAAACACAGAACAATGTCACACCCCTCTCCAGCCCGGGCCCTCCCACAGGGGCTGTCTGACCCTCTACCCCTGTACTGGTCTTCTGCCCCACACTCCTCTACCCTGTTCATTACAGACCCAACAGCTACAGCACAACCCCCATCCCCCTCCACTCATCCTCCCTCTCATCCCTCCTTCCCCAGGGTGTCAGATAGAGGTGTGTGATTCCTGTCTGGTGACCCCTGGAGGGTGTTCTGCTCCCCCAACATGGCAGGAGACCAGGACAACAGCTCCATGAGATTAATAAAGAGGACCAGGAATCAATAGGGACAGGGAGAGGTGTCAACGCCTTCACTGGGGCAAAACTTTCCTTAAGCTTCAGCAATGGCCTCTTATGACAACACATGGATTTCCAATGTGGGTGCTGGTAATAGGTGTTACTGGCTGGCTGCTGCAGAGGCGAGGCGTCTTGGCTGACTGGGCTGCATCTCACACTTATTAGAGAGGGGCAGGCCTGGCCCCATCCCCCGTCTCCACTGAGCTACACCGAGCCCACGTTCACAGCCTCTTACCAGCAGCACACAGCACACTGCACACACACTCTCCCTGCCTGCATAATGCCATTCCCCTGCAGAGAGAGAGAGGCTACGCAAATAACATTAAAATGCTAAATCGATGAAACGTCAAGTGACCTTTGCTTAAAAAGCTGATTCTGCCGGAGCCACATTAATGTATTTAAAGTAGAACAAGATCAAATCAGATAGCATTCTGGAAAGTTTTCTCTCTTCATTTTCCGGCAGACACTAAAGGGATTTGCAAATAAATGCAGAAAACTTTACTTTTCAGTTGACTTAACTGTCAGCCCCTGTTGAAAATCCAATAGCAGTCTTTAACATTTTACTCAACTCACCCTTTTTAGCACCTGGGAATTGCAAATTAGGCTAAATAATTTCTCTCTGCTATGTTTCCACTGAGTGTGTGACGCCATTTACATACATACATAGCTTATGTGGGTACGGCTGTGGAAGAATGTGGACTTCAGCACATGAAAGTGTTATCCTCGGTTAAGGTGTAGGACTTATTTTTAAAAAAATGTAAGGTTGTATTCTGAGGAAAAATCACACACAGTATGCATACCCACAACCCCCTGGGCACAGCAGAGCAGACAGATTCTAGTGATGTGCCTGTGTCAGTCATCCTTACATGAAAATTAAAGCTCTGAGAGCCGTGAGGGCATAGATATGTTCATCCATCCATTACAGCTTTAGATACTCAGCAGACAGTGAGATATCATTCTCATCCAGGACCAACCATTGTATAGGGTGTCAGTGTCAGCCTGTCAGGCCCTACAGTAGGATCTGTATAAGGGACTTGCTGGTGGATTGAGAGCATATTTAACCTGTGCTTAGAGCAGAGAGTGATAACATTACAGGGTGACATCATCTCAGAGACACTTCCTAATGTGCAGTCCACGATGAGCTCATTGGCATTTGTGACTGAAAACACTGGGTTACCATGGTTTGTGTGTCTGTGTGTGTGTGTGTGTGTGTGTGTGTGTGTGTGTGTGTGTGTGTGTGTGTGTGTGTGTGTGTGTGTGTGTGTATCTCTCTGGGATGAAGGAGTGGACAGGGAATACATAAACTGATCTTTCAGGATCAATATATGGATCTTCAGGGAATCAATGGGCATTCTCTGCTTTATTTACCCAAGCCCTCCATCACAAAGCAGCAGAATAGATACCTGGTGAGCTCTTGGGAGTGGGAGAATCGTGTAAAATAAATGAGATTGGACAGTAGAATCGATACTGGGGAGCAGACCTCCCACAACTCTCTAATGACTAGGGCCAAATATGTTTCACCAGGTGAAAAGAAGGGAAAACATGGAGAAGAATGTTACTGTACATGTATCGTCTTGACAATACTAAACATGTGATCATACTGTACAGTAGAAACATGTTACTCCAATTATCGCCATGACAATATACAGCATGGAGAGGAGGGAGGGACCAAGGGAGAAACAGATATGCTGAGTCTGAGTCTGAGTCTCTGTGTGACAGACAGAGACGGTGTCTGAGTGAGTGAGTGAGTGTGTGTATGTGTGTGTGTGTGTGTGTGTTTGTGTGTGTGTGTGTGGAGAGAAAGAGAGGAAGTGGGACCCACACACAGCAGGAGGGGGAGAACAGAGCAGAGCAGATCAGGAGATCTGGAAGCAGCAGGAGGATCTGAGCTGCAGCCAGAGGTCATGTCCATCTCTCACTCCCATCACACACACACACACACACACACACACACACACACACACACACACACACACACACACACACACACACACATACACACACACACACACTGAGTAGCAGAGCAGCCATGTTTACACACATATGCTGGCACGGAATCACCACACACCCATAACCGCAGACCCCGTCTCTCTCCATAAAGAGGAATGGCTCACTCTGTAGCACACGCAAGGATAAGTGCCACATATGATTTATGGCAACATTAGATGTTAAAACTATGAACAGTAAAGAAATCCTCAGCACTACAAATACAACACTAAACAACTTGTGCAGCAAAACAAATCGCTCCCTCCAAATCGCTAAAGATCTGCGCTCCACTTTCCCCATGCACTACCAAAATAGAACATCTAATAGGGGTAGGGTAGCTAGGCTGCAGGCCTCGCAACTCTTAAAACGCACTGTGTCAAAGACCAGGGAGGAGAGGAAGTGGAACAACCAAGATGAGGTTGACTTAGGACCCCCAGCAACATACACAGAGTCTGAGCCCCTCAGATACATGCACACACACGCACGCGCACACGGACGGACACACATGCACGCGCACACACACCCCCTATGGCTGCTACAGCGACAGGGTCAGGTTCCTCCTGCGCCTTACATCCCTCCCCTTTCATGATTGGCTGCTCTGACCTCATTGACCAGCCCTTCACCTGTCCAATCTGAGCTGGGAGCAGGACCCACACCTCCGGTGGCAGCCGATGTGCCTTGGCCGAGTAATAAAGCAAGGGGCCTCCGAGAGTCCACAGCTCCACTGTTAAAGGCTTTTGATCAGCACATCCCTCAGCTGTTACTGAGGATCCTGGAATCAGCACTCAGGTAATCCTCTGATTTATACACTCATTACAATAAAACAAACTCAGAGCAGGGCTGAGCACACACACTCCTACACTGGAACATTGGAACACTCCAAAACAGAGCCTCCAGGAAAGGAGGGGAGAACATGAGGCAGCAGTGTATCTTGTTCCAGTCATAAACTACAGAGACAGAAAGAGAACAAATGATGGGAAGGGTTCCTCAGTCTGCCCTAAAATGCTGACGTAAACCAGCTCACACACAGGGGTCCTACAGTATGAGAGGCAGGATGTGTAGGGGAGACCAATTACAGAGCCACAAGCTGCTGCCGGGGGAAATAGAGTGGCCGTGGCACTTACTCAGCCCCATCGCGAGGAGGGTTTCATTAATAAAAACCAGAGCTCAAACAAATAATTGGCCCAGAATAAGTCCCCGTTTTCCTCCTAAAGAGGCTGGTGGAGAGGTCTCTCTTTAGGGACTGGCCTGGGAGGTTGTGGAGCAGCAGAGTCCATTAACATTACTTGTAGTCAGCCAATTTTGCATACAAAGATAATGCTCTCTTGCCTTCTGCCTTTTTCCCAGGCAATTAAAGTCAAAGAAAAGAGGAAAGGGTGAAAAAGCTCTCAACAATATATTTTGCTCCTGCGACATTCCTCGGAATCATTCCCATTAGAGGGAAGAGCTGTAATTCATTTCCCCTGGCTAATCAGTGTAGTGATAAACGCATTGAGAACAGGTTTTGTTATCTACTCTCTCTCTCCACCCCCCCCCCCACCCCCCCTCTCTCTAACAACACCCCAGAGCTATGTAATAAAGGCTTACCTATGATGGTCTTATTGCTGGCCTTTGTAAGCTCTAAGACTACCTCACTATCCCATAAAAATAAAAAAATAAATTGAGTTAGTCGTAAAGCATGCAGGGAGATGCAGCATAATACACCACATTAGCTGTCCTGCTCTCCTTGTTTTAAATGTAGGCTATGCTTGGTGGCATATTCGTTTTCTAATTAAATAACACAAATTCACTGATAAAATGTAAATCCAGAAGGAAGTTTTAACAGGATAAATGTGTTATTTATTTATCTGATTACAATCTTTTCAATGTCCTTGTGCTTGACCCTGAGCTTAAAATATATATGCCTGCGTGAGTGTGTGGTCCACTGTGTCTGTGCAATCCCACTAATGATACTGAATGAGAGTGAAGAGGCATGCAGGGCTACAGAGACGTGAGATGGAGGGTTGTATAGGTTAGATTTAAAACTGGGTGGTTCAAGCCCTGAATGCTGATTGGCTGAAAGCCGTGGTATATCAGACCGTATACCACAGGTATTACAAAACATGTATTTTTACTGCTCTAATTACGTTGGTAACCAGTTTATAATAGCAATAAGGCACCTTGGGGGTTTGTGGTATATGGCCAATATACCATGGCTAAGGGCTGTATCCAGGCACTCCACATTGCTTAAGAACAGCCCTTAGCCTATTGGCCATATACCACAGCCCCTCGGGCCTTATTGCTTAATTAGAAGAGACAGAGGAGGATAAGTGATAGATGCCGAAAGTAGAGACCAGCCACAAATATACCAGCTGCTGTTGCAAACACATTTCTATGTGTGTATGTCCATGAGTGTATGTGTGTGTGTTTGCAGTCTGTGCATGCATGTATGTACAGTATGTTCTGTGCATGTGTGCGACTGTGCATGTCTCAATTGGTGCTCCTGTTCGTCCACACATGTCAACACGGGTTTATTCACCCACCCACCACCTAACAAACATGCACAGACACGCACAGAACTGTAAGTGATATGCAGCGACACACACACAGATATAAACAAACATCAATCATATAGCAAAAAAGTCAATATGAATAACAAGTCAGTTTTCAGCCAGGCAGATCCCATATATATTGTGTGTGCACAACATGTGAATGTCTTAATATCTGTGACTCAGAGCTGTGGATGTCTTGAGTTTAGATTCTGGGTAGGGAGCTATAAGCCTATTCATAAGTCTTGCTCTTTCTAAATATTCTATACATATATGGGTCTGTAAACATTCCAAAAATGAACCAATGTTTGTACTGTATGTGTGATGTGTATGCATATTATATCTTAGCACATTTTCCATGTGTGTGATGACGTGTGTGATGACGTGTGTGATGAGTTCATATATATCAGTGTCAGTTTGAGTTGAGTTTACGTGGTGAGTGTATTTGCATGCTTGTATTTATTATTTAGGCCTAGATGTGTATACATCCTTGTTCATGTGTGAATAAGATACAGCGTGTGTGTCTGGATAGATGTGTGTGTGTGTGTTTCCTGTGTGTGTGTGTGTTCTGCAGGAGCGGCTGGGCTCTGGCTCCACTCTACTGTAGCTTTGCTGAGGGAAATATTGTGTCTGTCTCTATGTAGGTCAGCTAGCAGCGATGGGCCATCCATTTTAGTGTCCTACTTAGAAAGACATACAGTGCGGTGCAAAAGAGAGACAGGGACTTTTTTCTCCATTTGAGCCACCCTCCCTCCATCCCGCTCTCCGCTCCCCTCCTCCCTCCCTCCCTTCCTGCTGCCCACTGTGCTCAGCCGATGCACACTTTCCTTCTCCCAGCTCAGCGGAGCAGCATACCTCTGTATGTGCTGAATGCACAGGGTTACATGGACAATCTGTTAAGGCAGGACTGAGACAAACAGGGCTAAAGCTATGTGCTCATTACCTGGCCTCAGCCAGCTGGCTCTGTGGTTTCACACAAAACCTATACCATGCACGTAATCAAACATGCTAGGGCAGGGGTAGGCAACTACATTCAGCCACAGGACGATTTTTGTCAGAGCGGATGGTCGGGGGGCCGGAACATAATTATAATAATTTGTACACTGCAAATTGACCACAACTATGCCCAAAAAGAGATTGTATTTGAAAATAACAATAATTTCATACTTTGATCACATTCAGACACAATCACGTCTCTTTTTTATTTGTGGGAATACTTCGTAACAGATTTCCTAAATGAAACTCATTTTTTATTAAAACTAAAATTCCCCCCCATTGTTTTTGAAAGAAAATCACTTGCGGGCAGTTTTTGTCCTGCGGGCCGCCTGTTGCCGACTCCTGTACTAGGGCAATACAGGCCCTCTATGCTATGCATGTAAAATCAGCACTGCTGCAGAACAAGTAGCTTCATTACATGGACATGACTCTTGCTGTAATGAAATGCGAGGGTCTAAACTACAGAGATTTAAAAGTTCTCCATTGAACAATGACAGGGTGTTTTTTTAAGCGGAGCCCTTGAGAAGAACAATGGGCCAAATTCAATAGATGTCTAGATCTCTATCACATACAGTAACATCCAATGAGGAACGGGCCGGGAACCTTTCCAAAAACCCATTGAGACATGGTGATGAATTTCTTTTCATCAGGAGATCCAATGTGGAATTGGAAATCCATTGAAACAGATATGCACCTTTGGTACATTTCCACTGATTTATATAGATATCAGTTTCATTAAATGTAATTAGCTTTTCTTTTTTTAATGATGAAACTAGGGATCTGAATAGGAGATAATCAGTAATAAGTGAACGGTTCATAGGATATAATGGAAGAGACAGATGGGATGATGATTGACTGTGGATTAGTACATTTTAAATTGTTTTTGGATGTAAAGTGAAGGAATAGCGGGCACTAGCTGCCAGATCGCGGGTGTACGGCAACACTTTCTGCTGGAGCCTCCAACGGAGCACTGCCTCACAGACTATTTGCATTAGAATTTCAATAGTTATTTTTAAACATAAAAGACCACTATAGATTAAGCAAGCAGCAAGTGTTTAAAGAATTGAATTACGCAAGAGCAGGCCATAAAGTAGCATTGATTCAACTTAATTAGGCTTTTCTCAGCCACTGTGGCCAGAATGTTATTTATGTACAGGCATGGGGTATGTTTAAAGGCAAGACACTGGATCAATTCATCCGTAATGAAGAACATTGACAATGCCACTTTGCAGAGGCCCGTCATGGTTTACAGGAGATTGCTTTTAAAGAGCAAGCCAAACGCTTGGAAGCACTACTGCTTTCCTTTATTTACTTGAGAGACGCTGCTGCTGCTGGTGAATTTGGCTGAGAATCTTGAGACAGAGAGCAACCTAATGCCACTAAGCAGCAGGAGATACAGGCCCGACCCACACAAAGCCACACAGAGCCACACAGAGCGGAGCGCCACACACATTCACAATAACATCTGGCCCCCGGCCAGTGGAGATAGAAAATGAGAGGACTGATATCTGATATGTCCATCAATATACCACGAACCTAGGTGGCGGTGGGAGGCTAGAAAGTATACCCAACATCATGGACTAACTGACAGACTGTGTATGGCTGATGTTAGGTCAATGTTGGCAGATGGGGTGATGTCTCTACTGACCCCACTTTCACTACCTTCTTTCATCACCTGCCCCTTGTCCTTTAGGCCTTCTGTTTGATTACACACAGGGCTAGTTAGCAGTAGAATATGAGTGTGTGGCACCACAAAGGCTAGCAGCGTAGGGTCATTTGCATTTGTAACTGTTCACAGCTTCCTGGGTTTATTTCATTTCTTAAGTGCAGCATAATTGGTTGTATAATCAAACTTGAAAATGTACATAGCGCAGCCATTCCAGCACTTCAGATGTCCTTTAATCACTGCTTTTGGGCTGTAGCCAAGAGGAATTAGCAGGAAGGAAGAAGCTCTGTGGAGAACCGTGTCTGACGTTTATTTACTCCTTTGTTCATCTTATTCATTTCACGGATGTGTCTCTCTCTTTTTCCTCTCTTCTCTTCAGTCGGCTCCTCACAGGAGCGTCTCAAAGAGGATAAAGACAGAACATGCTGCTAGACACGGCGCGGTCAACATCTCACGCTACCTTGCTAATAAACACACCGAAGCTCCAGTTCAGCAGGAGAACTCAACAACTAATCCACCATCAGTTGTCTGAGAACACTGTTGTTGGTTGTTGCTTGCAGGGAGGTGGTGTGTATTGGAGCGTTCGGGAGGTCAACTTGACATGTGTGACCTTTGACTGTTGAGGAGAAAGTCAGTCCATACTTATAGTAGACTGGAGATGGACCATGTTCTTTGCATTTATCTCTACTCTCTGGAGCAGATGGGGTTGTCCACTTCAGCCTGAGATGACTCCACTCTACAGCTCTAGCCCAGTCTCAGACCCCCTGGTGGTCCAGACAGTGGATGAGGAGGACTATTATAGTTGCTATGGACTCGAGTTCTTGTAGGTCAGGATGGTTACAGGATGATTCTGAGGACCCAGCAGGGTCTTCCTGTCCTCACCTTTCTTCTTCTCTCCTCCATTCTCCTCCTCTTTCCTCTCCTCTCACTCACTCCCATCTGGAGACTTACACACAGGAGTGTGTTTAACCGTTCACTCTCGCTGTGCCGACAGAGCCTTGTTCTCCGTAAAACTCCTCAGCTTCTCTCTTTAGTGTTTGTCCCCTCACTGAAATGTATTTTAATTCACTCGCTTTGCAGAGGAGAGCTCATTTCAATCTCAAAGCCGACATCTGTGGAAGCGGAGCGGGCACTAAACGAGTGGCGTTAATCCTGTACCACAGGGATACAGCACAGGGAATCTGCAGAAGAGAGGAACGAAGGAGGGAGAGCGACAGAGTGAGTGAGAAAGAGCGAGGGAAAGAAGAAGGAGTGGTAGAAGAACAGAACGAGAGGATGAAGAGAGGAGAGAGTGTACTGAAAGTGGCACTCTAATATGTAACCATATACCTCTTCTCCTCACATCATACCATACGCAGGAGCAGAGCCCCCTGAGCCAGTCTCTCTATGGGAGAGGGAGGGAGAGGATGGAGTAGCCACAGTAAGTGGCTAGGACATGTTTATCTAATGGAGGAAAGCAGCTGTCCTCTCCTCCTGATGTATTGGACGGGGGCTTCAAAGAGAGAGGTGGTGTGAGCGGACGGGCGGGCGGGGCGGATGGCTCTGTGTCCTGCCTGGCCTTCTCCACCGCCCTGTAACCTCTCTAATTGGACTGTGAGAGGAGGGCTGATCAATCCACCCCACCAGCAAGCAGGCAGGTGGCAGGGAGTGTGGCAGTCCGGCTGAGGGCTCCAATAACAGGGAGGTGCTCTTTAAAGGCCGCCCCACCAGGGGTCACACAGGACCACTTCCCACTTAATTCATCTCAAAGGTTATTTAAAGTGACTGGCCTGTAAGAGCCTTCATCCACAGCACACGCCTACCGATAAGCTTCCATCAAAACAGCATCCGGTATCCATTGAGCTGTCCATTTTCAAAATGGACAATGAGGTAGAGGCTAGTACAGTGGGGCTAAACAGGGTTTTGTTCAACAAGGCACGGCACAGAGGCTAATGATGTCTCCAAAGGAGGGCTTGTTATTAGTGCACTCCAGGGGAGTGTCACTATCTCCTTCTTTGTGCACTTTTTAAAATAAGACTTTTAAATTATCCATCTGAGAACATGGACCACGAGATCTCGTTAGGGATAGATTGGGGAAGGAAAGGCAATAGAGTGAGGGAAGGAGAAGATATGTAGAGGAGTAATGTCATGACGAGAGAGGGACAGGAAGTAGAGAGAGGGACAGGAAGTAGAGAGAGGGAGAGAGGGAACTAGAGGTGGAAAACACTGGACTCTTTAGCTGTGCTTTCCTTTGTACTTTTCCTCCTGCACGCCTCTGCAGTCTGCTTTAAATGTCAGCTCTGCAAGCTGTTCAAATGAGAACATGTATGTCTCCCTGTCCCTCTCCGAAGCGATACCACTAAGCCCTCCTGCATCACATGACTGGGGTGGAAAAGTGGCACATAAAGACCACATAGATCTCCTGGCCAACAACAGAACAATCTACAAAAAGAAAACTACACAAAAAGTGGATGAAACTACTCATCATGCCTACCTATAGTGTATGTTGTGATCTATGTTGCCTTATTAGACTTGAACATTGCTGATACTATCTTGTTCATAGAATATGCAAATATGATGGGTGCATTAGAGGGATGGGTGCACTCACAGTGCATTAGATAACTCTATACCTCTGTGATATGAGTCCTGTCCTAATGTCTGTAATGCACTCTCTCTCTCTCTCTCTCTCTCACTCTAAATGGATCTGTTGTTTTTGCAGTATCACTGACTCCAGAGAGAGAGATAGTTCAGGGCTGAGAGGGGGTGCAGCAAGTGCCCTTCGGTGATCCTCTCATTCACAAACAAGAGAAGCAGGTTGAGGTACTGAGGGGGGGACGGGGACTCCTGATCTCTCCAAAACAAATGTCTTACAGACACCCAAGCTGATGACCTTGTATTACCTTACCTTGTATTCCCTTGTAGCTAGTAATCCTCCAAACGAAGGTAACCGTAATGAGGGTGGTGCTGCAGAGAGCCCCGGGCCGACACAGCGCTTCAAGACTTATCAGGGAGTACAGTGTTGGGAGTTGTAATGGAGTCCTAGTAACCACCCTGGAGCTGATACACACTGTCTATAGGGCCACAAGAGATGACCATTGCTACATTACCTTGACACTCTCTCCAACTACATAGACACGCTTCTGCCTCTCCTGCACAAGCATACACATAAAGATCAAATGGCCCCATCTAGGTTCAAACATGGATGGGTGAGTACAGATTCTACACAGATGTATGTGTTGGTGTTAGTGATAGTACTGTATTTATGTGTGCATTCTCCATTCCTGGCTGGCTTTTACATGGCTAAAGCCCATCACATTAGGCCCTTTACGCTGCAGTCCTGCTTTACCGCCAGCAACACCGATAACCAAATAGGCTATTTCTTATCATTCCCAGGTAAGAGGAGAAACTCATTCCCAGGTAAGAGGAGAAACTCATTCCCAGGTAAGAGGAGAAACTCATTCCCAGGTAAGAGGAGAAACTCATTCCCAGGTAAGAGGAGAAACTCATTCCCAGGTAAGAGGAGAAACTCATTCCCAGGTAAGAGGAGAAACTCATTCCCAGGTAAGAGGAGAAACTCATTCCCAGGTAAGAGGAGAAACTCATTCCCAGGTAAGAGGAGAAACGGCATAAACAAACAAATAAACCTATCTGAAAGGAGAACCTCAGTGAGAGATCTGTCCATCTCACTCCCCCGGCAGGGAGGGAGACTCACACTGGAAATGCCACCGCCTGTCAACTGTCATCTGATTTATAGACGGGTGGGTTGTTAAGTAAGACAACTGATTATTTTTCTTATTGAAAACATACATTTGCACAATAAGCACTTGTTGTCTAACAAATACATTGTTACAGTTGTTGGTTAGCTATTTACCAAATGTTTTGCCATATTAGCATAGACATAGGGTTGCAAAGCTACTGGTAATTTACTAATCTTCAGTAATTTAGGTAATTAAAAGAAAATCTAAGGCAATCTATCGTAACTTTGGTAATTTATACTTGAATAACTTTCTTTTTTTTTATATTCATATATAGTATAATTTTTTTTATATCAGTGTCCATGAGTTTCTAGTAAATAGACCATATGGTTCAAGAGAAAATTGCATAGTTAATGAAAATGCATCTAATCAACAATGCCATTATTTTCAATTACCTCTGCAACTCGTCCAACTATTGACTTTTTCACAACTGCCACCAGTTTTACGCCAAAATATTGACATACTAAAATTAATAAAACAGTGTAAATTTTTTTATAACAAATATTTAATGCTGAACCCCTCATATTAAACCCCAATGGTATTCACTAAGTTGATGGTTTATATTTAGGATAAAGTTTTACAGTTTTGTCATCAAAACTGTAAATCAATATATTTGGCCTCCCGAGTGGCGCAGCGGTCTAAGGCACTGCATCACAGTGCTTGAGGCGTCACTACAGACCCGGGTTCGATCCCAGGCTGTGACACAGCCGGCTGTGACCGGGAGACCCATGAGGCAGAGCACAATTGGCCCAGCGTCGTCCGGGTTAGGGAGGGTTTGGCCGGCCGGGATTTCCTTGTCCCATCGCGCTCTAGTGACTCCTTGTGGCATGGCGCCTGCAAGCTGACTTCGGTCGCCAGCTGGACGGTGCTTCCTCCGACACATTGGTGCGGCTGGCTTCCGGGTTAAGCGAACAGTGTGTGAAGAAGCAGTGCAGCTTGGCAGGGTTGTGTTTCGTAGGACGCACGGCTCTCGGCCTTCGCCTCTCACGAGTCCGTAGGGGAGTTGCAGCGTTGGGACAAGACTGTAACTACCAATTGGATGTCACAAAATTGGGGAGAAATTGGGGTAAAAATACATATAAGGCCACACAGAGGGCCAGAAATAAGTACCAAAAAGGGCCACTAGATGTCTTGTGATAGATTACATAAAATCCTTGAAAGATAGCAAAATGCTAGTAGTTTGCTGGTAAACAAAAAGTTTGTGAGGGAAAAAAGTATTTGATCCCCTGCTGATTTTGTACGTTTGCCCACTGACAAAGACATGATCAATCTATAATTTTAATGGTATGTTTATTTGAACAGTGAGACACAGAATAACAACAAAAAAATCCAGAAAAACGCATGTCAGAAATGTTATAAATTGATTTGCATTTTAATGAGGGAAATAAGTATTTGACCCCTCTGCAAAACATGACTTAGTACTTGGTGGCAAAACCCTTGTTGGCAATCACAGAGGTCAGACGTTTCTTGCAGTTGGCCACCAGGTTCCACTCCTCTTTGCAGATCTTCTCCAAGTCATTAAGGTTTCGAGGCTGACGTTTGGCAACTCAAACCTTAAGCTCCCTCCACAGATTTTCTATGGGATTAAGGTCTGGAGACTGGCTAGGCCACTCCAGGACCTTAATGTGCTTCTTCTTGAGCCACTCCTTTGTTGCCTTGGCCGTGTGTTTTGGGTCATTGTCATGCTGGAATACCCATCCACGACCTATTTTCAATGCCCTGGCTGAGGGAAGGAGGTTCTCACCCAAGATTTGACGGTACATGGCCCCGTCCATCGTCCCTTTGATGCGGTGAAGTTGTCCTGTCCCCTTAGCAGAAAAACACCCCCATAATGTTTCCACCTCCATGTTTGACGGTGGGGATGGTGTTCTTGGGGTCATAGGCAGCATTCCTCCTCCTCCAAACACGGCGAGTTGAGTTGATGCCAAAGAGCTCGATTTTGGTCTCATCTGACCACAACACTTTCACCCAGTTCTCCTCTGAATCATTCAGATGTTCATTGGCAAACTTCAGAGGGGCCTGTATATGTGCTTTCTTGAGCAGGGGGACCTTGTGGGCGCAGCAGGATTTCAGTTCTTCACGGCGTAGTGTGTTACCAATTGTTTTCTTGGTGACTATGGTCCCAGCTGCCTTGAGATCATTGACAAGATCCTCCCGTGTAGTTCTGGGCTGATTCCTCACCGTTCTCATGATCATTGCAACTCCACAAGGTGAGATCTTGCATGGATCCCCAGGCCGAGGGAGATTGGCAGTTATTTTGTTTTTCTTCCATTTGCGAATAATCGCACCAACTGTTGTCACCTTCTCACCAAGCTGCTTGGCGATGGTCTTGTATCCCATTCCAGCTTTGTGTAGGTCTACAATCCTGTCCCTGACATCCTTGGAGAGCTCTTTGGTCTTGGCCATGGTGGAGAGTTTGGAATCTGATTGATTGATTGCTTCTGTGGACAGGTGTCTTTTATACAGGTAACAAGCTGAGATTAGGAGCACTCCCTTTAAGAGTGTGCTCCTAATTTCAGCTCGTTACCTGTATAAAAGACACCTGGGAGCCAGAAATGTTTCTGATTGAGAGGGTGTCAAATACTTATTTCCCTCATTAAAATGCAAATACATTTATAACATTTTTGACATGCGTTTTTCTGTCTCTCACTGTTCAAATAAACCTACCATTAAAATTATAGACTGATAATTTCTTTGTCAGTGGGAAAACGTACAAAATCAGCAGGGGATCAAATACTTTTTTCCCTCACTGTACACAGACAGAACACCTCAAAACAAGACATGGTATCAAGAACAAGCTGAACAAGCTGAAACAAGCCATTTACGATTCCCCACATGGCAGCTTCTTGTCATTGTTGCTAGCTATCAGACCATTCAGAATCATAACACCACACGGCCTTCTGCCTCGTCGATGCGCACGCATAATTTTCGTGACGTTGTCTGGCAACCCGTCTATACCTTGTCAGAAATCTACTTAAGGCCCACAATCTGCAATAGTAAAAAGCCATCCAGGAGTGCTAGAGGTTAAACAGATCATTGCACAAATTCTGCCTCCAATTTCCTTTAATGACCCTTAAAGAGAGCAAGGCACATGCCAGTGGAATTCTAATGAGAGAGTGGGCCCCATTGACAACAACTGGCTATCTTTAACCTCCTTCTAGAATAGACATAGACACACTATCTGGTGGTTCATCCACATTTGGCTGCCCTCCCATAGACTTCCTGCCATTTGGGGGTTTTATCATGTACTATATCATATACAATACTGATGCTTTATACTGCATCGTACAGCTGAACACTGCCCCCTTAGTTCGGAGGGAGAAAGGGGGTATTTCTATTGGGGTTATAGTAACCTAACGTAGCAGGCGTAAAATAATCGCCTGAAACTAGATCCCATACATAGTGGTCTTGACAAGAAGAAAAAAAAACTGTTGGGGGAAGTAAATGTGGAGGAGGAGTAAAGATGGAGTATCGCCTTGTTAATGTCCAAAAGCGGAAGTCGCGTCATAGGCTCTCTTTCCATTTCCCCTGAAAACCGGAACATCCGGTTGTTGGGGACTCGGCAGAGACTATGGTTATAGTAATGTAGAGTACAGTGCATGGCAGAAACAGGACACTAGAGACGGAGCAGTAATTGAGTTTTCATTTACGAGGGTACTGTATGACATTTTACTAGAGTGGAAATAGAGAATACATGCAAATGATTTATGCTCGATAAAGCAGTATGCAAATTGTGTCTTGGTTCTTTGTTGTGGATGTGGTGGGGGTGGTGTGACTATATGTGTGTGTGTGTGTGTGTGGGGGGGGGGTAGTGTTGTAACACATGACTAACACACATCTCTCTGTCAGGCAGCCTTAATGGAGCCATGATGTCATCCTGTCTCTCTGTGCTCTGACTCTGAGGCCGCTGGGTAATGGGTTTTAATACTGGGCTTTGTAACTGAGACCGCCTGTACTGACAGCATTAGTGTTGCTCTTCTCTGCTCTCAAGCCTACACTAGTTATCTAAACATCACTGAAATGCTAGCATCACAAAAGCCTGCAGTGTTTGTGTGCACGTCCTCCCGTAACACTAGCACCAAATTATCCACTGTAATAGTTCCAAAAAGGGCCAGGCACACCTGATAGTGTACGTGTATTTTCAGCCCCTGATATCGTAGGCTATAATCACACCCACTGCTACAACTCACAGTTCCCCCTACCTAATTCTTGATAACCAAATCCAATTTGGTGGGTAGCCTAGAGTAAAAATCTAAACCCTTAGTTATCTCTGAATATAAGACAGTATAACTAATAGTAAAGTGACAGGAAAGATGGCCAGCTTTTCTCTACTGTACCACCCCAGACAGCAGTGTGAGATCTCTTTGTGTGTAATATGACATAACGTGGTCCCTGCCTGACCTTCCAGCTGCTCGCCCACATGCTACAGACCCTCTGCCATGACTGAACAGACGGCCAATCAATAAGACCTGCTCTAACGGCCACACGGACGACGCTTTCCCTTCTCCCAAGTGGGCAAATCAGAGAGGGTGGGTTGGGGGGTGCGTGAGTGAGTGACTGAGTACACTAGACGTAACATAGACTAGATGTAACATAGTAAACATAGTTACATAGTAAATGAAAACCCGGAACGCTCAAATTAGTATGATATGTTACGTTTGATATGGTTACATAAGACAGAAGGTTACTTAAGGCAAAACGAAAGGTGGGTGGGTGGTTCGAATCTCATCACGGACAACTTTAGCATTTTAGCTAATTAGCAACTTTCCAACTACTTACTACTTTTTAGCTACTTTGCAACTACTTAGCATGTTAGTTAACCTGTCTAACTATTTAACCTAACTCCTAACCCTAACCTTAACCCTAACCTAACCTTAACCCTAAATTTAACCCCTAACCTCTAGCCTAGCTAACAATAGCCACCTAGCAAACGTTAGCCACAACAAACTGGAATTCGTAACATATCATACGAATTGTAATTTGTAACATATCATACGGAATGGATGATGGACATCCACAAATTAATAAATACATTACCAAACATAACGTACTAATTTGAGTGTCCAGTATTTTCCTTTACTATGTTACGTCTACCCCTGAGTCCAGGTTGGTGAGTGAGTGAGTGAAGGAGTGCTGCTGAGCTGCCTCTGTCCACCCTTAGCCCTCTCAAACCAAAGCAACAGCTGGCAGTGCTTTGAAACTAGCCTCAGCTCTCCAACAAGAGAGGATCTTTTGGATGAAAGTACAGAAAGACCAAAGTAAGTGAAACATCTGTGAGGGAAATAGTATATCAGATGTTTTGCTGTGTTTTTATACAGCACTACTATGAAATTCATCCACCTTGATGTTCTATCCCTCCACCATCAAACCCACAGCCTACAGAGGTCAGCAGCCTAGAGAGAGCCCAGTGCATTAGGACTGTCTGCCTGCCTGCCTGCCTGCCTGCCTGCCTGCCTGCCTGCCTGCCTGCCTGCCTGCCTGCCTGCCTGCCTGCCTGCCTGTCTGTCTGTCTGTCTGTCTGTCTGTCTGAGATACAACCCATTACCTAGCGCGTCCAAATCTTTAGACAGTCAGCTGTGCAGAAACCCAAAACATCTGTGCAGAAACCCAAAACGTCCACCTTCTGAACCCAAACCCATCTCCAGGAATGAGGTGTGGTTCCTGTGTGATACACTCAGGTGAATAGACCCCACTGTATCTCAATCACTCTCACACCCCTCCTTCCCTCCCTCACTCCCTCTCGGTTTAATTCCCCGGGTACGCCAAGCGGAGCCCTTATCATCTCCACTCCTGTTAACGAGGCCCTTCATTAGCAAAGCCCATCGCCTTTCAGATTACCTCGGTCGCCATGGCTACAGCAGAGTGTTGTCACCATAGAGATCCTGTTAAATGAGTATTCTAATTCCTAATTCTATGGCTGTCACTCAGTCTAGGACATCTTTATCACTGACAAAACTTTTTTTCTGCCCCGTCTTCCTGTCTCGCAATCTCTCCCACAAAAGACCGGCACCAGCTATCAGGTCAATACTTGGTATCGTTTGTGGAGAGAAAAGCTGTCTAGGTAGCTATATGAGATATTCTACGTCTCTAGTCCATTCCACCGCCGGTGACTATTCTTATCTGTATGCACAACCATATCTTTTGCTTTATAAGAATTCAAGGGAGAGAAAATATCTTTCTCAAATGAGATTTAGATAGAATGGGCCAGATACTTGCATTGATATAAATTGTGATTTATAAACGCCTGTTATATTAAATCGGCAGTGTAAAGTATTTCATAAAAAACACCTACTTGGTTTTCACATACAGGGTTGGTAATGGGATTTTTCTTCACATAGACCTAAGGCTTCAGTAATCCTACATAAATATCAGCAAAATCTCATTAAGGTGACATTTAAAAATGTGAATACAAATACCCTTGCCCAACGTTCCATTTATCTTACACATACGGCCTGTTGTCAATGCCCTAAAACTTACTTTATGCATTTTATTACTTTGGAATCCAATTTGTGTAAAAATGGCTTCTCTCATATGTCATGACTCTCCATTCTTCTCTGTGAGAATGGAATAGCATAGCTCAGATCCCCTGTCGTCTCTCTCCCTCCTCCATATGAAAATGTGAATTTGTTACATATACCTGACAGCTAAGGCTTGATTTTCTCCTTTATTGAAAGTGACTGTGAAAGTAGCCTGGATCTAAAACAATGAAGACAATTTCACGTACACTGAGAAAGTGATTACTCACTGGGTGGGACCAACACGGTCTGATGGGAGAGAAAATAACAAACCTAAAACACAAACAAGCTAATGTGAGGGCTGCCAGGCAGAGGGTCAGTCACAGAGGGGAACCTGAGGGGCAGCACGGCAGAGAAGCTGGGAGAGAGTGTGTATGCAGTGTATCCTAAAAACTACTGCTCTCCCTCTCCCACAGTCTATCCACACTGACTCTATGCCCATCCAAAGGTCTCTACCCACTCAGACAACTTACGCTGAGGCTAAAATGATTATTAATTTGATGTATTACTCCATTAAACTGCTGTTCATTGAATATTGATTGCCATTACCATTAGTATACAGTGGGGGAAAAAAGTATTTAGTCAGCCACCAATTGTGCAAGTTATCCCACTTAAAAAGATGAGAGAGGCCTGTAATTTTCATCATAGGTACACGTCAACTATGACAAACAAATTGAGATTTTTTTTCTCCAGAAAATCACATTGTAGGATTTTTAATGAATTTATTTGCAAATTATGGTGGAAAATAAGTATTTGGTCACCTACAAACAAGCAAGATTTCTGGCTCTCACAGACCTGTAACTTCTTCTTTAAGAGGCTCCTCTGTCCTCCACTCGTTACCTGTATTAATGGCACCTGTTTGAACTTGTTATCAGTATAAAAGACACCTGTCCACAACCTCAAACAGTCACACTCCAAACTCCACTATGGCCAAGACCAAAGAGCTGTCAAAGGACACCAGAAACAAAATTGTAGACCTGCACCAGGCTGGGAAAACTGAATCTGCAATAGGTAAGCAGCTTGGTTTGAAGAAATCAACTGTGGGAGCAAATATTAGGAAATGGAAGACATACAAGAACACTGACAATCTCCCTCGATCTGGGGCTCCACGCAAGATCTCACCCCGTGGGGTCAAAATGATCACAAGAACGTTGAGCAAAAATCCCAGAACCACACGGGGGGACCTAGTGAATGACCTGCAGAGAGCTGGGACCAAAGTAACAAAGCCTACCATCAGTAACACACTACGCCGCCATGGACTCAAATCCTGCAGTGCCAGACGTGTCCCCCTGCTTAAGCCAGTACATGTCCAGGCCCGTCTGAAGTTTGCTAGAGTGCATTTGGATGATGCAGAAGAGGATTGGGAGAATGTCATATGGTCAGATGAAACCAAAATATAACTTTTTGGTAAAAACTCAACTCGTCGTGTTTGGAGGACAAAGAATGCTGAGTTGCATCCAAAGAACACCATACCTACTGTGAAGCATGGGGGTGGAAACATCATGCTTTGGGGCTGTTTTTCTGCAAAGGGACCAGGACGACTGATCCGTGTAAAGGAAAGAATGAATGGGGCCATGTATCGTGAGATTTTGAGTGAAAACCTCCTTCCATCAGCAAGGGCATTGAAGATGAAACGTGGCTGGGTCTTTCAGCATGACAATGATCCCAAACACACCACCCGGGCAACGAAGGAGTGGCTTCGTAAGAAGCATTTCAAGGTCCTGGAGTGGCCTAGCCAGTCTCCAGATCTCAACCCCATAGAAAATCTTTGGAGGGAGTTGAAAGTCCGTGTTGCCCAGCGACAGCCCCAAAACATCACTGCTCTAGAGGAGATCTGCATGGAGGAATGGGCTAAAATACCAGCAACAGTGTGAGAAAACCTTGTGAAGACTTACAGAAAACGTTTGACCTGTGTCATTGCCAACAAAGGGTATATAACAAAGTATTGAGAAACTTTTGTTATTGACCAAATACTTATTTTCCACCATCATTTGCAAATAAATTCATTAAAAATCCTACAATGTGATTTTCTGGATTTTTTTTTCTCATTTTGTCTGTCATAGTTGACGTGTACCTATGATGAAAATTACAGGCCTCTCTCATCTTTTTAAGTGGGAGAACTTGCACAATTGGTGGCTGACTAAATACTTTTTTTCCCCACTGTATATCTATTTATCCTGCTACTGGTCACTATTACTCCTGTTTACATTTATATATTGCCATTAGTATATTACCAGAAGTATTTATATATTCCTGCTACCAGTCACTTTTCAGCCCTGTTTACATGTATATCTTACTACCAGTCGCTTTTTATGTATAAACCCAACCACTCCAGTACCCCTGCACATTGAATAAGGTACCTTTATATACTTACATTCTCGTGTTTCTAACTCACCTTGTAGTTCTTGTGTGTTTTTTATTTTATTTTTTAATTCTATTTTCTATTATTATCTATGTTATTATTATTATTATTATCACTGCATTGTTGGGAAAGCGCTCTCAAGCTATGTACTGTTTTACACCTGTTGTATCCTGTGAAACATGATTCAACTTTGAAACTTGAAACTATCCCTCTACATCAGAGCTGTGGAGGTGTGGTGAACCCGGGGCAATCAATGGCTCTTAGGACACCTGAATAAAGCGCTGTGTGTCTATCCCATTCTCCCTACACACACCTTTATCCATGACGTGTCTACACAAAGCAGGCTCTCTGTAAAGCCATCCGGCATCCTCTTACTGTGGAAAGCCATTTGCAGTTAGCTACATTCCATCTCAAATTGTCAGATGAGATGAGCACTCTACTCGAGGCATAGCCACACATTCTATTTCTGCACGGTGCGCACATGTGGACTGAGTGCAGTAATGAATGCGTGTGATCAGATGCAGGGTGGCCGTCGTTTAGCTGATTCCAGGGATGAGAGGGCTTAAGTGGGTGCCTGCCTGGCCTGCATCCATCAGCCTGTAGCGATTCCCCCAGCATCTACTGCTCTGCCTGGATCTTATCTGTGTGTTAAGGGCAGTTGTGTTGTGGTCCAGCCCTCTGTCCGCTGTGGTGTTGGTGAGAGACAGAGCAGGTCTTCAGCCCCGTCCGCCCCCGCACCCCTCCAGCTGTCTGTCCGTCTGTCTGTCCACACAATCCCCACATATATAAATATATATGTGACAGGTTTTGTGCTGTGGATGGGTGCCCGTGGCCTCGGGGCTCTGTGTCTCAGCCCAGCCTCGATAAGGCCTTCCATTGTCCTCTGGAGATAAAGCAGGCTGAAATCAAATCTGAAGGCTGAAAGAGGCCATTTCCCCCCTTCCTTCTCCCCCCTAGAGCTTATCTGTCACGGGAGAGAGAGGGAAATGGGCAGCGGTGGAAAGAGGAAAAAAGCCCAGGTAATGCCGCCTCTCTTTCTCCTTTCTTTCAGACTGACCATCCTCTCCTCAGAGGCTGCTGTCTTTCCTTTCTCAGTAGTGCACCACGCAACGCAACAGTCTCTCTATATCCTTTCTTTATCGTGCTCTCTTAATAAATCCTCACTTAAAGATGCACTCTCAAACTTTTGCATAATTTCAGTCAGTAGTTTTGATAGTGGTGCTCACGAGCCAAATGTGGTCCCCGTTTTTTGTGTACTAGATCATCAAATTGTATACTATGTCATCCATTTGTATGATATGTTACATATGTTTTTTTTGTGTGCAATTCGTATGATATGTTCCGAATCTAATTCGTACTATATGTTACAAATTTGTCATGCTTAAGATCCTGGAGTGCATCTTTAAGACTGGCATCTACAGAGCAAACACCAACTGACGTAGCATATAGGAGGCCATCATACAAATATTTCTCTCATCATACTCTCATGCACTCCCCTCTTCCTTTTAGTCTCAAGTCTCCTCCACAGTCATATCTTGACTCATCCACTCGCCTTTACCTCCATGCTCCCTTCTTTCTTTCTTTCTTTCTTTCTTTCTTTCTTTCTTTCTTTCTTTCTTTCTTTCTTTCTTTCTTTCTTTCTTTCTTTCTTTCTTTCTTTCTCTGCCCCCTCTCTATCCACTATGTCCTCCCTCCTGGTGGTTGAGACCTCCACTCACCTGAGAGACTTGTTCTCATTAACCTTGTGCTCTGGCACTCAATAGGGCAGCATTTAAAGGCAAAACAGATTAAAAGGGTGTCAAGCCACTGCTTTATTTACTCATCCTGCTGCTTCTCTCCTCTCCTCTCCTTTCCTCTGTTCTCTCCTCTTCTCTCCTTTCCTCTGTTCTCTCCTCTTCTCTCCTCTCCTCTCCTTTCCTCTGTTCTCTCCTCTCCTCTTCTTTCCTCTGTTCTCTCCCCTTCTCTCCTCTCCTCTCCTTTCCTCTGTTCTCTCCTCTCCTCTCCTTTTCTCTGTTCTCTCCTCTTCTCTCCTTTCCTCTCCTTTCCTCTGTTCTCTCCTCTCCTCTCCTTTCCTCTGTTCTCTCCTCTCCTCTCCTTTCCTCTATTCTCTCCTCTCCTCTTCTTTCCTCTGTTCTCTCCTCTTCTCTCCTCTCCTCTCCTTTCCTCTGTTCTCTCCTCTCCTCTCCTTTCCTCTGTTCTCTCCTCTTCTCTCCTCTCCTCTCCTCTCCTTTCCTTTCCTTTCCTTTCCTTTCCTCTCTCCTCTCCTCTCCTCTCCTCTCCTCTCCTCTCCTCTCCTCTCCTCTCCTCTCCTCTCCTCTCCTCTCCTCTCCTCTCCTCTCCTCTCCTCTCCTCTCCTCTCGTCTCTCCTCTCCTTTCCTCTGTTCTCTCCTCTTCTCTCCTCTCCTCTCCTTTCCTCTGTTCTCTTCTCCTCTCCTCTCCTCAGGACTCCATAGGGTCTGCGTAGCTAAGGCTTCTCTCTCTCTCATTATAGACAGAGCAGAGTAGAGCTTCCTCCTGCCTGCCTGGGTACTGTAGGGCTCACACTAGCCTATATCAGCCCAATGCTGCCTTTGACCATAGATATGCAGTACTGCATCCTCTACTAACTACAGCATATAGCAATTTTGAGCAATGTCTCAAGGTTTAAATATCACCTCTTTTGTCAGCTGATATGGGGGTGGAGAGGTGGGGGGGTAGGAAGACAAGAGGAATCCACTAACAGGACTACAGTATCAATAGGAGAGTGAAGGAGGAGAGCTGAACAAGCCCTTCAGTGCCTAACAGGCACAGCGGTGTGGTTAGTGGTCCTCCCCCTCCATCCTCCTCTACCTGCCCCTCCCTCCCTCCCTCCCCTCCCTCCCTGCCCCTCCTGGTGGGCCGTAAAGCAGGACTATCCATGGCGGAGCTGTCTCCTAGGACAAGTTAATAAGATAGAGCAGTCCCCAGGGCCAGCAGCCAGGGAACATTATCACTCTGAAAGGCAGCCTGAAATACTGACACATCGGAAATAACTCCTAGGCTATTAATTACCCTCCCTCTCTCACTGGCCGCTGCATACAGGGGGGAAAAGGAACTTTGACAAATCGGAAGACAGAGGGATTTTTCCCCCGACTTTTTCCCAGATTCTTCAGAAATTAAAATGTTCTGTTTTCTCGTCTCTTCTCCTCCACTATCTATCTGTCTCTCTCACTATCTCTTTCTCACACATACACACACACACACACACACACACACACACACACACACACACACACACACACACACACAGCCAGATACACACACATACACATACTAGTACTAGGTTCTCAAGCGTGAAACCAGAAGGACATGTAAAGTGTGAAAAGAGCACTTCTACAGACATGTTGCTTGATAAATAAGTCACAGTGTATAAACTCCCCCTCTCCTCTCTCCTGGGAGCCAAGGCTTTGCTATCTACTGCTGTACCTCCAATCTCCTCTGTATCTAAATGAGCCATACACCCCACCACACAGCCATGGCAGAGGAAAACAGGAGAGCGGCGCATGCGGGGTTGCCGCAGAAACAGTCATCGTTAAGCAATTTGTTCCCTTTTATTACAGCCATTGTAATGACAAATAATTGAACGCTGGACTGGGCTGGGCATGCAGCAGTATCAGGGGTTGGCGCCAGCTATCTGCTGCTCCCATCATCCTCTTCTTAACAATTAGCGCTACAATAACGTCGCCCCAATGTTGCTGATGACGCTGTTAGCATTTTGATTGAACACACAAAAATGCAAAGTGCCGTGGAGAGGTGCGCTGGTGCCAGAGGACTGTTCTCCTGTGTGATGTTTTCACTCATTTCCACAGGGGACAGAGGCAGAGAGAGGGGTGGAGAGACAGATTGATGGAAGAGAGAGAGGCAGGGATGGAAGGATGGAAGGAAGGAAGGAAGGAAGGAAGGAAGGAAGGAAGGAAGGAAGGAAGGAAGGAAGGAAGGAAGGAAGGAAGGAAGGAAGGAAGGAAGGAAGGAAGGAAGGAAGGAAGGAAGGAAGGAAGGAAGGAAGGAAGGAAGGAAGGAAGGAAGGAAGGAAGGAAGGAAAAAGGAGGAAGGGGGTTAGAAGCTGGATGGCAGGAGGGAGAAATTAAAGAACAAAGGGAGAATGTAAAAATGGCATTTCTTAAGGGACAGCTATGTGGCATTTACAGGGGGAAAATGAAATGAAATGTGAGAGCCAGAGAGAGAGAGAGAGAGAGAGACCGCAAGGGAGAGAAAGGAAGATTAGTGCGCGTGAGAGAGGTAACGCTAATTTATGAGAAATGAGACAGAGGCTGGACTTTGAGAGGCTGGCTGCACTGGCTGCTGTTGTGTAATGGATCGGGAGGAGGGAGACGGCTGGGAGGGGGGAGGGGGGAGGGGGGAGGGGGAGATGGATCACTGATGTGAATCCTTTGAGCCACGATTTCAGAAAAAAAAAGTCAAAGAAACAAACAGTGAACAAAAAGCTGCTGGAGGGAGATTCCCCTGGGGACCAAGGTCAGACAGACAGAGGCAAAGTTGAGAGAGGTTTGGAGGGAGACAAAGAGAGAGAAAGGAGAAAGAGGAGAGACATTGTGGAGAAAATAGCAAAATAAAAAAGGGGGAGAGAGAGAGAGAGAGAGAGAGAGAGCAAGGGAGTGATGAAGGGAGATAAAGGGAGACTGGAGAAAGCTACCTTTGATGCACCTGCTCTCCCTGTGTGGCGGTGAGGATAGAGGGACGTGAGGATAGAGGGAATGTTTGTGTGAATGTCTGTTATAATGTTTACGTGAGTATGAAAGGCTTGGATTGATGACAAGCGAGCTGCTCATTTAGCATGTGTTTGGAGTTAGAGTCCACACGCTCCAAGTGTGAGCGTGCTGAGACACAAGGAGACATGCATGGAACGCACGCACACACACACACACACAGGAGAGTGCTGCTAAGACAGTGGTTGTGTGTGTCGAGGTGTAGGGGCAGCCCCTGAAGCAAGACAGAACTACACAGCCCCCATATGAAAGCCTCCCCTCTCGACATGAGCTCCTCTCCCAAAGCCGTCTGACAGCAGAGCACACTGAAACTCCTCTCTTCCTCTCTTTCAAAGCCACCTGAACACACACCCTTTGTTCCCTCCATTCTTCCAGCAGACACTTATCAAAGGCAGTCTATGTGCAACTGTGTGGAGTGCCAAACTGCACACACACCTTTCAGAGCCCATCGGAGGGAGGAGGAGAAAAGGGCTGGGAGAACAGATGAAACATATTTACCCAGTGTTGGAGGTACAGCAGCAAAATGCACGGAAGCTTGATGGCAACTATCAATTGATGGCAGAAACACATCACTGTATTTTAGAGGCACTACCTATTTTGTAGGCTTGTCTGCATGTGAATGAAGTACAACAATTGGTATGAAAAGCAATGGGAATACGAGCATGCACGCACACACACGCATGCACACATCACACACACACAGCTTCCCTCCCGCTCTGTCCCTCTCCAGCGCTCAGATTACGTTTCATCCTTCATTGAGGTATGATAGAGAGAACACAGGGGCTTATTAAACATGATATTATCCCACTTGTCTGTGTGACCTCACTGAATAAGTGGCCTTCATGAACTATTGATGGGATTCCATGTTGGAGGGCCTCGAATGACTGGGTCCCGGCTACACTCAGCACAAATAAATGGCCCCACCAGAGAGACATAGACATCCTGTTAATGGCTGATAGAATTGTGGACCTGTTCAATTTCACAAATTCAGATTTTTTCTTTCCTTCACCGGGCTATAGCGACCAGTTAAAATGAGGGAACAGAGGGAGGGCGAAGCATTTGGCAAAGTACGCTCTTGACAGGAAGAAAATGGCATTGAGGGAATCCCTCGGGGAATGACACCTCAACAACCTTTTCATACCCCCCCCACACGCACCCCTCCTCCCTCCTCACCCTACCCACCCACCCACCCACCCACCCCCACACACACACACTCACAAACTCACTCAGAACCTGTCAAGCGCAACCAAACTGATGACAAGACGGCGACAGACGGATTCACTGAGGAGAGACGAGCGCCACGTTCAACTCAATTAGCACAGCACCGCCATTACTACGCCAATAGGAGATGAAATCTCACTATGATTGGCAACCTGTCAGTCCAGATGCGGCTGTGGAAAACAACCATAATAGCACCCACAATAAAATAAATTGAATAAACAAATAAATAAATAAATAAATGGAACAAAACCGCAGCACGGGGCTTTCCATCACACAGAGGCAGGCATTGAAAAGCAGGTGCATAATGTGAACAGAGACCATTGAGGGAGGTAGAGGAGGAGGAGAGGAAGGACAATGCCCTAAAAACGACTCTCCTGGTACACCAACTAGCTGAAATGGAATTATGTGGTTTGCAACCTCCCATAGCACCCACATGTTCACTGTGGCCCTTACAGAAGCTCCTCTGCTAGGAGAAATGGCTCCCAGCTGACATGACACAGGGAGGATAGGAGAGACAGGGAGGACGAGTCAGGAGAGATGGAGCAGCTAAGTGGAGCATGGTGGGGGACACCTGGGGTGACGGGGGCCAGGTGGGGGTGGGAGGGGGGCGAGGGGGACTCTCCTGGTTAATAATGGATTAGCCAATCTCAGGCCTGTTAAGTTCTTACCCAGGCACACTGAGCACTGAGGGGGGCGTGGGAGGGGGGGCCTGTGGCTGGGAGGGGGACACTGTGGCCTAAGAACAGCTGGTTATTACCACTGTTTTATTATTTATCAAAAGGCGCTCTCACATCAAGAGGCTGATCCTGCCACTGCAGCTGCTCCCGCTGACTCCCCCTAACAGCTGGGGTTGGCCCCCTCCCCTGCCAATCAGCTGGAGATCCCGCCACTGGCCAATCAGTGCGGCCAGCAGGGGGCCAGGTGGCCAATCAGCACATAGAGTGGGCGGCATTGGTCAACGGCGCATGGGGAAGGCAAGGTCAACGCAGGCAGCCAGCTCAGATGGAGGCGCGCTTAGTTGGTGAAATTCATTTTAAGTTGGGCATGATCGATAGGAGCTAACAGCTGAGGCATTCACAGGAGAACATCAGACACCGTAGCCATTTAAAAGCTCAAGGCACAGAGAGAGAGAGAGAGAGAGATAGGAGGCCTTTTCCCATTATCTAAAGGTAGAAGATTCAGCTTGAGGTGATGTAATGTAAATTTAATTCAGCGTCCAATCTTCCTGCGCTGAGTGAAAAAAATGATTGCTGTGGCATTGCTGCTGATTGTGATGACCTTAGACGCAACTATTTGAGAAACGCTGGCCGCGGAGAAATGCAAACAACTTCAGAAAGAAATCAGCTTAGTTATACATCATCTGTACTTGAGAGAAATTCATGAAAAGTTGTGAGGAGCACTGGCTGTGATGGCGCTTTGAGAGGAGTTGATACATTAAATTCTCCTGGATAATGAAGGAAGGAAGGGTTTGAGGCTCCGTTTCAGATAAACATCATAAAAAGCTGCGGTTTACAGGATGTGATTCTCTGATTATAGCCTCCAGAGCTGACTACTATTTGATCAGCTGCCCGATACTGCCTTATCCCATGTATCTCTGTCTCTCTCACACAGATTGTCTCTTTGACATTGCCAACAAGATTAGCTTTGATGGAAGACGATCCACAGCGTCACCCTGTTCTTCACAATGACCCCACAACACTTCTGACATTGTTTGTCTGAGAGGGAGTATTACAATGGTGTCGCCAGGGATGTGAGTGGACAGGCCATCATACTGTGGAAATATGTACTGAAATCTATGGGACGAAATGTATTGAATGAAATAGACTAAAGAAAAAAAAAAGAAGGTAGCTGCCATCTGATCAGCAAGTGATGTGACCTAGGGTTCACTGAACATTTTACATTTACATTTTAGCCATTTAGCAGACGCTCTTATCCAGAGCGACTTACAGTTAGTGAGTGCATACATTATATTTTTTTACTTTTCATACTGGCCCCCTGTGGGAATCGAACCCACAACCCTGGCGTTGCAAACACCATGCTCTACCAACTGAGCTACATCCCTGCCGGCCATTCCCTCCCCTACCCTGGACGACGCTGGGCCAATTGTGCGCCGCCCCATGGGTCTCCCGGTCGCGGCCGGCTACGACAGAGCCTGAACATTTGGACTAGCTATGAAAAAGAGTACCAGTCCCAAACAAGCACAGACAGTTGGTTCTGAAGAAATGACCCTTACCTAACTGTGAAGAGAAGAGAAATGTGGCCTTCTAAAAAGAAAATAGGTCAGAGAAATTACAATATTTCCCTTGCAGAGAGAGAGTTGTTCTCTCCACCGCTGTTGGGCATCTCCAGCTCCTAATGACACTCTATGCATTATATACACTGAACAAAAATATAACCACAACATGTAAAGTGTTGGTCCCATGTTTCATGAGCTGAAATAAAATATCCCAGAAATCTTCCATATGCACAAAAAGCTTATTTCTCTAAAATGTTGGGTACAAATTTGTTTACATCCCTGTTAGTGAGCATTTCTTATTTTCCAAGATAATCCATTCACCTGACAGGTGTGGCATATCAAGAAGCTGTGTGTGTGTGTGTGTGTGTATACTAGTGGTGCACGGGTCAGTTGTTTGTTCACCCGCTCGTAATTGCTAATAACCCATCCGCAAGGGACCCCCCCCAAAAAAGGGAAATATTTTCTGTACAAAATGTCTAACTGACATCAGTTTGAACAGATGTAAGGAAATAGAAAGCTTTGAAAACGACCCAACATGTTTCTGATAAGATTTCAGTTCGGCTTGGATGCATATTTTATATGGTTGAAATACTATCAGCTTTTATGATGCTGATAAAACAGTCCCTAACTGCGCATTCACATTCTCTCAAGATGCTCGAAGACAGAAATCATATTTCTCCACTCCTGTTCCCGAGTCAAAATGTAGCCTACATTTGGATTAGCCTATCATTTTATGGCAAGAAATGCTTAATTCTAAGACTATGTGAGAAGTTATAGACCTACAGTCAGTGTCCAGATTTCAGTTTTCATTTAACCCATCTGGACAGTAGCTCCCTTGATGTGTCTAGGCCTATCTGAAGTCCCCATCTTGTGACTGTCAAATTTGTATAGCGCCTCACGATCATCACACATAACTTAGCCGAAACACACAGTGATAACTGGATACTAAGGGCAGCGTGTGACACAAAGTGAAGCACCCATGCTACGTTTGACACGATCACAGACGACTTCCCGAGAGTGTCCTATTAGTGATGGGGGGGAAATGGTTACAGTTACATATCGGGATATTAGTTTTGACTATATTTCGTATCGCATCGTTTTGACAATATCGCAATATTATTTTGCGCTAGTTGGCAGTACCTGCACCAAAACCCCAGTATTTTTGATAGCACTGCTATCATCCTCTTTTATCACTTCACCAAATATTTCCCAAACATTACTTTTCTGGCCATCACTTCTTAATTTTCAACTCTCCATTCCGCAGCTTTTGTCTTACTGAATTAAACTTCCGACATTGTCCTTTTTGCCTCAGTGGATCCACATTAACTTTTTCTGCCCGTTCACAAAAGTGCTTGGTGATTGACATGTAGGCTATTTGGCACGTGTCAAGATAGTCCCTAAAGCTTTGGTTTACGAACTAATGCCAGATAGCTTAAAAATAAGGAAAGAAAAACCTCAATGTAGCCTATAGATATAAATTGACACATTTATGTATTTTTTTAAAGTATTGTTTTCTCTTTATTCAATCCATACAATATTTCATTACCCTAAACCCACCAGTCCCGGAGATATAACCGCAGGGACTGCGGATTATGAGTCAACCCGCGCATCACTAACATACACCTATTTGTGAGCATGACCAACCATTAGGGCTGGGAATTGCCATGGACCTCACGATATTATCACGATACTTTGGTGCCGATACGATATTCTTACGATTCTATATGTATTGCGATTCGATTAGATTTCATTGCGAGTCGATGTTCCATACATATTGCTCACCATATGTCTGCTGCAGAGGAACAAGTGAGAGACATGAGAAAACAAGTTTTGATCAGTCATGGAAATATAAGTGCTGAAATCAAATTGGCTACCTATTTAAAAAGAAGATGGAGAACAAGCTATGAAGGACAAATACTGGATTTTGGTGCAGGTACAGCCGACTAGAGCAAAAATAATATTGCGATATTCTCAAAACGATACAATCCGATATATTGTCAAAAATAATATTCCGATATGTAACTGTATCGATTTTTTCCCCCATCACTAACAACCATAAACCTACGGTATATATACCTCCCTCCCCTCTTTCTGAAGCGAGAGTGGGTCATTAATGTGCCGCTTCATTATTGTTGAGAGTGATGTGAAAACGCCCACATACACTACATGACCAAAAGTATGACGACACCTGATCGTCGAACATCTCATTCCAAAATCATAGGCATTACTATGGAGTTGGTCCCCCCTTTGCTGCAATAACAGACTCTTCTGGAAAGGCTTTCCACTAGATGTTGGAACATTGCTGCAGGGACTTGCTTCCATTCAGCCACAAGAGCATTAGTGAGGTCGGGCACTGATGTTGGGCGATTAGGCCTGGCTTGCAGTTGGCGTTCCAATTCATCCCAAAGGTGTTCGATGGGGTTGAGGTCAGGACTCCGTGCAGGCCAGTCAAGTTCTCGACAAACCATTTCTGTATGGATCTCGCTTTATGCTCAGGGGCATTGTCATGCTGACACAGGAACGGCCCTTCCACAAACTGTTGTCACAAAGTAGGAAGCACAGAATCATCTAGAATGTCATCGTATGCTGTAGAATTAAGATTTCCATTCACTGGAACTAAGGGGCCTAGCCTGAAACATGAAAAAAAGCACCAGACCATTATTCCTCTTCCACCAAACTTTACTGTTGGCACTATGCATTGGTGCAGGTAGTGTTCTCCTGGGATCCGCAAAACCCAGATTTGTCCGTCGGACTGCCAGATGGTGAAGTGTGATTCATCACTCCAGAGAACGCGTTTCCACTGCTCCGGAGTCCAATGGCTGCGAGCTTTACACCACTCCAGCCGATGCTTGGCATAGCGCATGGTGATCTTAGACTTATGTGCGGCTGCTCGGCCATGGAAACCCATTTCATGAAGCTCCCGAAAAACAGTTATTGTGCTGACGTTGCTTCCAGAGGCAGTTTGGAACTCGGTAGTGAGTGGACAGACCGAGGACAGACAATTTTTACGTGCTACATGCTTCAGTACTCGGCGGTCCCATTCTGTGAGCTTGTGTGGCCTACCACTTCGCGGCTGAGCCATTGTTGCTCCTAGACATTTCCACTTCACAATAACAGCACTTACAGTTGACTGGGGCAGCTTTAGCAGGGCATAAATTTGACGAACTGTCTTGTTGGAAAGGTGGCATCCTATGACGGTGCCACGTTGAAAGTCACTGAGCTTTTCAGTACGGGCCATTCTAATGCCAATGTTCGTCTATGGAGATTGTATGGCCGTGTGCTCGATTTTATACACTTGTCAGCAACGGTGTGGCTGAAATAGCCGAATGCACTAATTTGAAGGGGTGTCCACATACTATTGCATATATAGTGTATTACCCTGTGTGGGACACACTGGTATTCAACAGAGATCCACCGAGCAGGTTTTAAAAGCAAGTTAGGAACACAAAGAGCGACACAATCTACTTACAGTCCACAGTGGGCACCTAGGCATTCCCCCATGTGCTGTGCTCAGCTGTAAACTGCACTCGCGGCCCTCGCAGCCCAGCACAGCGCAGGCAGGCACAGACCATGGTGTAATTAAATGTAACAATGCAGAGAGAGGGAATCAACCTGGCTCGTCCTCATCCAGCTCCATTACCTACAGAGCAGAGAACTCCTAGGGGCTTCCAGCACAGCTCACACACAGATCTGCTCACACCCTCCTTCACTGGGCTCACTAGGCACCACACCGCTTAGTCTCAAGGCCGGGAAATGATGGTCAAGGTATAGTGTAGCAAGCTATGTAGAGCATATCCTGGAAATATTCATGTAAATATACAGTATTACCAAGGAAATCTCTTTACAACCATTGATATACTGTAGGTAGGCCTTGATGCAATGTAATTATGAACACACTGCATTTACGTGTTATATACACAATACAGTATATATACACAATCATATATACATATATATATATATATATACAGTGCTATATACTGAATATTATCAGATCTTCAACCAAAACCTAATATTAGATAAAGGGAACATAAGTGAACAAATAACACAACAATTACATATTTATTTCATAAACAAAGTTACGCAACACCCAATTCCCCTGTGTGAAAAAGTAATTGCCCCCTTACACTCAATAACTGGTTGTGCCACCTTTAGCTGCAATGACTCCAACCAAATACTTCCTGTAGTTGTTGATCAGTCTCTCACGTCGCTGTGGAGGAATTTTGGCCCACTCTTCCATGCAGAACTGCATTAACTCAGTGACGTGTGGGTTTTCAAGCATGAACTGCTCGTTTCAAGTCCTGCCACAACATCTAAATTGGGATTAGGTCTGGACTTTGACTAGGCCATTCCAAAACTTCAAATTTGTTGCTTTTTAGCCATTTTCATGTAGACTTGATTGTGTGTTTTGGATCATTGTCTTGCTGCATGACCCAGCTGGTTCCAGTAATGGCTGGCGAAAACCAAACTCTGCATTCCACAGTAAGAACATCATACCAAAGGTCAAGCATGGTGGTGGTGGTGTGATGGTTTGGGGATGCTTTGCTGCCTCAGGACCTGGACGACTTGCCTTAATAGAAGAAACCATGAATTCTGCTCTGTATCAAAGAATTCTACAGGAGAATGTCAGACTATCCGTCTGTGAGCTGAAGCTGAAGCGCAGCTGGGTCATGCAGCAAGACAATGATCCAAAACACACAATCAAGTCTACATGAAAATTGCTAAAAAGCAACAAATTAGAAGTTTTGGAATGGCCTAGTCAAAGTCCAGACCTAATCCCAATTGAGATGTTGTGGCAGGACTTGAAACGAGCAGTTAATGCTTGAAAACCCACACGTCACTGAGTTAAAGCAGTTCTGCATGGAAGAGTGGGCCAAAATTCCTCAACAGCGACGTGAGAGACTGATCAACAACTACAGGAAGCATTTGGTTGGAGTCATTGCAGCTAAAGGTGGCACAACCAGTTATTGAGTTTAAGGGGGCAATTACTTTTTCACACAGGGGAATTGTTTATGAAATAAATATGTAATTGTTGTGTTAGTTGTTCACTTATGTTCCCTTTATCTAATATTAGGTTTAGGTTGAAGATCTGATAACATTCAGTATCACAAATACGCTAAAGTAGAGAAAATTAGAAAGGGGTCAAATACTTTTTAATAGCACTGTATATACCCTACCAGTCAAAGGTTTGGACACACCTATTAATTCAAGGGTTTTTCTTTATTTTGACTTTTTCTACATTGTAGAATAATAGTGAAGAACTATGAAATAACACATATGGAATCATGTAGTAACCAAAAAAGTGTTAAACAAATCAAAATATATTTTATATTTGAGATTCTTCAAATAGCCACCCTTTGCCTTGATGACAGCTTTGCACACTCTTGGCATTCTCTCAACCAGCTTCATGAGGTAGTCACCTGGAATGCATTTCAATTAACAGGTGTGCCTTCTTAAAAGTTAATTTTTGGAATTGATTTCCTTCTTAATGCGTTTGAGCCAATCAGTTGTGTTGTGACAAGGTATCGGGAGTATACAGAAGATAGCCCTATTTGGTAAAAGACCAAGTCCATATTATGGCAAGAACAGCTCAAATAAGCAAAGAGAAACGACAGTCTAGCATTACTTTAAGACATGAAGGTCAGTCAACACAGAAATGTTCAAGAACTTTGAAAGTTTATTCAAGCGCAGTCACAAAAACCATCAAGTGCTATGATGAAACTGGCTCTCATGAGGACTGCCACAGGAATGGAAGACCCAGAGTTACCTCTGCTGCAGAGGATAAGTTCATTAGAGTTACCAGCCTCAGAAATTGCAGCCCAAAAAAATGCTTCAAGTCACAGACAGTTCAAGTCACAGACACATCTCAACATCAACTGTTCAGAAGGGACTGTGTGAATCAGGCCTTCATGGTCGAACTGCTGCAAAGAAACCACTACTAAATACCAATAAGAAAAAGAGACCTGCTTGGGCCAAGAAACACAAGCAATGGACATTAGACCGGTGGAAATGTGTCCTTTGGTCTGGAGTCCAAATTGGAGATTTTTGGTTCCAACCACCGTGTCTTTGTGAGACGCGTGGTGGTTGAACGGATGATCTCCGCATGTGTAGTTCCCACCGTAAAGCATGGAGGAGGAGTTGTTATGGTGTGGGGGTGCTTTGCTGGTGACACTGTCTGTGATTTATTTAGAATTCAAGGCACACTTAACCAGCATGGCTACCACAGCATTCTGCAGCGATACGCCATCCAATCTGGTTTGGGCTTAGTGGGATTATCATTTGTTTTTCAACAGGACAATGACCCAACACACCTCCAGGCTGTGTAAGGGCTATTTTACTAAGAAGGACAGTGATGGAGTGCTGGATCAAATGAACTGGCCTCCACAATCCCCCGACCTCAACCCAATTGAGATAGTTTGGGATGAGTCGGACCGCACAGTGAAGGAAAAGCAGCCACCAAGTGCTGCGCATATGTGGGAACTCCTTCAAGACTGTTGGAAAAGCATTCCAGGTGAAGCTGGTTGAGAGAATGCCAAGAGTGTGCAAAGCTGTCATCAAGGCAAAGGGTGGCTATTTGAAGCAAAGGGTGGCTATTTTGATATTTTGAATTGTATAAAACTTTTTGGGTTACTACATGATTCCATATGGGTTATTTCATAGTTTTGATGTCTTCACTATTATTCTACAATGTAGAAAGGAAAACCCTTGAATGAGTAGGTGTGTCCAAACTTTTGAATGGTACTGTATATATATATATATATAATAAAATCAGGCTGTAACATCTAAATGTGGAATAAGTCAAGGTGTGTGAACACTTTCTGAAGGCACTGTACATACTATACCTGAGATAATATATCCCTTATATTATCTCAGGTATAGTATGTACAGTCGTGGTCAAAAGTTTTGAGAATGACACAAGGTCTTCACAAAGTTCGCTGCTTCAGTGTTTTGAGATATTTTTGTCAGATGTTACTTTGGTATACTGAAGTATAATTACAAGCATTCCATAAGTGTCAAAGGCTTTTATTGACAATTACATTACGTTTATGCAAAGAGTCAATATTTACAGTGTTGACCCTTCTTTTTCAAGACCTCTGCAATCCGCCCTGGCATGCTGTCAATTAACTTCTGGGCCACATCCTGACTGATGGCAGCCCATTCTTCCATAATCAATGCTTGTAGTTTGTCAGAATTTGTGGGTTTTTGTTTGTCCACCCGCCTCTTGAGGATCGACCACAAGTTCTCAATGGGATTGAGGTCTGGGGAGTTTCCTGGCCATGGACCCAAAATGTCGATTTTTTGTTCCCCGAGCCACTTAGTTATCACTTTTGCCTTATGGCAAGGTGCTCCATCATGCTGGAAAAGGCATTGGTCATCACCAAACTGTTCTTGGATGGTTGGGAGAAGTTGCTCTCGGAGGATGTGTTGGTACCATTCTTTATTCATGGCTGTGATCTTAGGCAAAATTGTGAGTGAGCCCACTCCCTTGGCTGAGAAGCAACCCCACACATGAATGGTCTCAGGATGCTTTACTGTTGGCATGACACAGGACTGATGGTAGCGCTCACCTTGTCTTCTCCGGACAAGGTGTTTTCCGGATGCCCCAAACAATCGGAAAGGGGATTCATCAGAGAAAATGACTTTACCCCAGTCCTCAGCAGTCCAATCCCTGTACCTTTTGCAGAATATCAGTCTGTCCCTGATGTTTTTCCTGGAGAGAAGTGGCTTCTTTGCTGCCCTTCTTGACACCAGGCCATCCTCCAAAAGTCTTCGCCTCACTGTGCGTGCAGATGCACTCACATCTGCCTGCTGCCATTCCTGAGCAAGCTCTGCACTGGTGGTGCCCCGATCCCGCAACTGAATCAACTTTAGGAGACGGTCCTGGCGCTTGCTGGACTTTCTTGGGAGCCCTGACGCCTTCTTCACAACAATTGAACCTCTCTCCTTGAAGTTCTTGATGATCCGATAAATAGTTGATTTAGGTGCAATCTAACTAGCAGCAATAACCTTGCCTGTGAAGCCCTTTTTGTGCAAATCAATGATGACGGCACGTGTTTCCTTGCAGGTAACCATAGTTAACAGAGGAAGAACAATGATTTCAAGCACCACCCTCCTTTTAAAGCTTCCAGTCTGTTATTCTAACTCAATCAGCATGACAGAGTGATCTCCAGCCTTGTCCTCGTCAACACTCTCACCTGTGTTAACGAGAGAATCACTGACATGATGGCAGCTGGCCCTTTGGTGGCAGGGCTGAAATGCAGTGGAAATGTTTTTGGGGGGATTAAGTTCATTTTCATGGCAAAGAGGGACTTTGCAATTAAATGCAATTAATCTGATCACTCTTCATGACATTCTGGAGTATATGCAAATTGCCATCATCAAAACTGAGGCAGCAGACTTTGTGAAAATTAGTATTTGTGTCATTCTCAAAACATTTGACTACGACTGTACAGTGCCTTCAGAAAGTGTTCACACGCCTTGACTTATTCCACATTTAGTTGTGTTACAGCCTGTATTTTTTCTCACCCATCTACACACAACACCCCATAATGACAAAATGAAAACATGTTTTTAGACATGTATTGAAAATGTAATACAGAAATATATCATTTACATCAGTATTCACACCCCTTTGCTATGACACTCCAAATTGAGCTCAGGTGCATCCAATTTCCTTTGATCATCCTTGAGATGTTACTACAATTTGATTGGAGTCCACCTGTGGTAAATTCATTTGTTTGGACATGATTTAGAAAGAAACACACCTGTCTATTTAAGGCCACAGTGCATGTTAGAGTAGAAACTATACCATGAAGTCCAAGGAACTGTCTGTAGATCTCCGAGATAGAATTGTGATGAGGCATACATATAACTGGGGAAGGGTATAAAACAATTTCTAGAGTGTTGAAAGATTCCAAGAGCACAGTGGTCTCCATCATTGGGAAATTGAAAAAATATGGAACTACCCAGACTCTGCCTAGAGCTGGCTCTCCGACCACACTGAACAACCGGGCAATACAGTGAGGGAAAAAAGTTTTTGATCCCCTGCTGATTTTCTACGTTTGCGCACTGACAAAGACATGATCAGTCTATAATTTTAATGGTAGGTTTATTTGAACAGTGAGAGACAGAATAACAACAACAAAATCCAGAAAAACGCATGTCAAAAATGTTATAAATTGATTTGCATTTTAATGAGGGAAATAAGTATTTGACCCCTCTGCAAAACATGATTTAGTACTTGGTGGCAAAACCCTTGTTGGCAATCACAGAGGTCAGACGTTTCTTGTACTTGGCCACCAGGTTTGCACACATCTCAGGAGGGATTTTGTCCCACTCCTCTTTGCAGATCTTCTCCAAGTCATTAAGGTTTCGAGGCTGATGTTTGGCAACTCGAACCTTCAGCTCCCTCCACAGATTTTATATGGGATTAAGGTCTGGAGACTGGCTAGGCCACTCCAGGACCTTAATGTGCTTCTTCTTGAGCCACTCCTTAGTTGCCTTGGCCGTGTGTTTTGGGTCATTGTCATGCTGGAATACCCATCCATGACCCATTTTCAATGCCCTGGCTGAGGGAAGGAGGTTCTCACCCAAGATTTGACGGTACACGGCAACGTCCATCGTCCCTTTGATGCGGTGAAGTTGTCCTGTCCCCTTAGCAGAAAAACACCCCCAAAGCATAATGTTTCCACCTCCATGCTTGACGGTGGGGATGGTGTTATTGGGGTCATAGGCAGCATTCCTCCTCCTCCAAACACGGCGAGTTGAGTTGATGCCAAAGAGCTCGATTTTGGTCTCATCTGACCACAACACTTTCACCCAGTTCTCCTCTGAATCATTGAAAACTTCAGACGGGCATGTATATGTGCTTTCTTGAGCAGGGGGACCTTGCGGGCGCTGCAGGATTTCAGTCCTTCACGGCGTAGTGTGTTACCAATTGTTTTCTTGGTGACTATGGTCCCAGCTGCCTTGAGATCATTGACAAGATCATCCCGTGTAGTTCTGGGCTGATTCCTCACCGTTCTCATGATCATTGCAACTCCACGAGGTGAGATCTTGCATGGAGCCCCAGGCCGAGGGAGATTGACAGTTATTTTGTGTTTCTTCCATTTGCGAATAATCGCACCAACTGTTGTCACCTTCTCACCAAGCTGCTTGGCGATGGTCTTGTAGCCCATTCCAGCCGTGTGTAGGTCTACAATCTTGTCCCTGACATCCTTGGAGAGCTCTTTGGTCTTGGCCATGGTGGAGAGTTTGGAATCTGATTGATTGATTGCTTCTGTGGACAGGTGTCTTTTATACAGGTAACAAACTGAGATTAGGAGCACTCCCTTTAAGAGTGTGCTCCTAATCTCAGCTCGTTACCTGTATAAAAGACACCTGGGAGCCAGAAATCTTTCTGATTGAGAGGGGGCTCAAATACTTATTTCCCTCATTAAAATGCAAATCAATTTATAACATTTTTGACATGCGTTTTTCTGGATTTTGTTGTTGTTATTCTGTCTCTCACTGTTCAAATAAACCTACCATTAAAATTATAGACTGATCATTTCTTTGTCAGTGGGCAAACGTACAAAATCAGCAGGGGATCAAATACTTTTTTCCCTCACTGTAAAGACCTGGGTCAGGGAGGTGATCAATAACCTAATGACCACTCTGACAGAACTACAGAGTTCCTTGGCTGAGATGGGAGAACTTGCCAGAAGGACAACATTCTCTACAGCATTTCACCAATCAGGACTTCATGGGAGAGTTGCCAGACAGAAGCCACTCCTGAGCAGAAGTCACAGCACGCCTGGAGTTTGCAGAAAAGCATGTGAAAGACTCAGAGCATAAGGCAAAAGACTCTGTGGTCTGATGAGAAGAAAATTGAACTCTTTGGCCTGAATGCAAAGCGCTTTGTCTGGAGAAAACCAGGCACAGCTCATCACCCGTCTAACACCATCCCTACCGTGAAGCATGGTGATGGCAGCATAATGCTATTGGGATGCATTTCAGTGGCAGGGACTGAGAGACTGGTAAGGATAGAGGGAACAATGAATGGAGCCAAATACAGGCAAATCCTTGATGAGAACCTGCTTCAGAGTGCAAACGACCTTAGACTGGTGCGAAGATTTACATTTCAACAGGACAATGACCCCAAGCATACAGCCAAAGCAATGCTGGAATGGCTTCAGAACAAGAATGTGAAAGTCCTTGAGTGGCCCAGCCAAAGCCCAGAATTGAATCCCATTGAAAATCTGTGGAAACACTTGAAGATTGTAGTTCACCGCCGCTCCCCATCTAACTTAACAGAGCTTGAGAAAATCTGCAAGGAAGAAATGGGAGAATATCCCCAAATCTAGATGTGCAAAGCTGATACAGACATACCCAAGACGACTCAAAGCTGTAATCATCGCCAAAGGTGCTTCTACAAAGTATTAACTCAAGGGTGTGAATACTTATGGAAATTCGATATTTATGTATTTCATTTTCAATATATTAGCAAAAATGTCTAAATACATGTTTTCACTTTGTCATTATGCGGTATTGTGTGTAAATGGGTGAGAAAAATATATATTTTTTATTCAGGCTGTAACACAACAAAATGTGGAATAAGTCAAGGGGTATGAATACTTTCTGAAGGCACTTTATGTGGGGGTAGTGGACACATCCATACAGAGTGGATGTATACTCAGCATTCCTGGCCACTGGCCTCAATCTCCCAAGGAGTGACTTTAACCACTGTAAATCCACTATTAGGTGTTCTGAGAATGATGATGTGAGCAGTGGATACTCCCCGGTGGGTTCACTTTCTAAGAGGATCCGCCAGGTCACCAATAAAAGGGCTCTCGGGTATTAAAAGGTCAGAGGTTACCTAACTCTCAATATGACGACAACTCCGAACTGGTATTTTCATTTCCTGAGGAGACGCTTTCCCAATGGCAGCCGGGGCGAGGCTGTTTGCTTATTTTCTTTTAAATAAATAAATTTCTGCTTTTAACAGAGGAGTGTTGATACAGAGTAAAATGTAATGTTGACTCGCTCAAGACACAATCCCGCACAGGGAAACACACACACATAGAAAATGCAACACAAAAAAACAGAAATATCCTTTTCACAAGCTAGGTTCCCATCCAATTGGTGACAGATTTTCATGCAAATATTCTAAAATCAGCATAAAAAACAAAATGCGCATTTTCACACCAGAAATGTGTTTCCATCAAATGGACTTGTTGCAGATAAAAGGCTGTGCGTGTTGACGTAGTAGTGCACATAAAAATGGTGTTATATAGCGAGTGTGCCCACTCTGGTATTGGCACATGCACTCTAGCCAACAGCTCGCAGATACAGTGCAAAACGTTTCTTAAACTGAAGCAAAATGGGAAGGGACCTACCTGAATTTGTCATATTTCCAATAGGTTTTGCTCTGTTTGCTTCCGTTTGGTTCATAAACAGTAAACGGTTTCCGTGATGAATACACCCCTGTCTGATTCGCGCTTGTCTCATTGGACTAATCCATTGCGGAGGCCGCGGGGATGGCACAGTTCATCACTCTAAGACATATATGTGCTACTGAAATTGTATATGGTTATATTAAGTATGAACAATGATGCAACACTAAATAAAATAATATTATTTTATAACAAATGTGTTTTCAGAATTATGATGATTATTACTATTAACATATAAATGCCAAACATCACCTTTAATTTAACTGTATATCCGCCTGATGTTTTTGCAGTCGGCACACACAAATAAGCCTTAAAACCTACGTACCGGTAGGCTGACATACAGTAGCTACACAAAAATATAAAAGCAACATGTAAAGTGTTGGTCCCATGTTTCATGAGCTGAAATAAAACAAAAAGCTTATTTCGCTAAAATTTTGCGCACAAATGTGTTCACATCCCTGTTAGTGAGTATTTCTCCTTTGCCAAGATAATCCATCCACTTGACAGGTGTGGCATATCAAGAAGCTGATTAAACAGCATGCTCATTACACAGGTGCACCTTGTGCTGGGAACAATAAAAGGACACTTTAAAATGTGCAGTTTTGTCACACAACACCATGCCACAGATGTCTCAAGTTTTGAGGGAACGTGCAATTGGCATGCTGACTGCAGGAATGTCCACCAGAGCTGTTTGCCAGAGAATTGAATGTTCATTTCTCTACCATAAGCTGCCTCCAACGTCACTTTATAGAGAATTTGGCAGTACGTCCAACCGGCCTCACAACCACAGACCACGTGTAACCACGCCTGCCCAGGACCTCCACATCCATCACCTGCGGGATCGTCTAGGGGGGGTGAGGAGTATTTCTGTCTGTAATCAAGCCCTTTTGTGGGAAACTAATTCTGATTGGCTGGGCCTGGCTCCCCAGTGGGTGGGCCTATGCCCTCCATGGCTGCACCCCTGCAGGCCTAATGAATTGATTTCAGTTGACTGATTTCCTTATATGAACTGTAACTCAGTAAAATCTTTGGAATTGTTGCATGTTGCATTTATATTTTTGTTCAGTATAATTGATACCCTTTTTAGGCCTAGAAAATGCAGTATGGCAGCATTTCATTGTAGTAAAGGATGATGCCAAAAAAGTGGAATGCAAACTCTGCAAATAGTGGTTTGCATACCATAGCTTGACAACAAATATGACATACCACTTGAAAACAGTAAGTTAGCCTAGACTACTTCATTTTTGTAGTTGCATGCTAAAACATTGACATGTTTTATATGCTTGATAGGTGAACATTTCCAAATTGAATAGGCATATTACAATGTAATAACAGTATAACACATAGCATATAGAATTAATGTAAATGTACTGAATTTGAAACATTGTGTATTTATAGGCACATCCCCAGTGCAGCACGAGCGGCTCCACTGCTAGCTCAGGTTTAACTCAAACCCCCTTGGACATGAAGCCCCCCCATCTCAGAAAAAAAGAAAAACAGAGATAACTGATGGTATCGTGGACTTCATTGCCCTGGACATGAGGCCTGTTAACCTAACAGAGGGCGTGGGGTTTAAGATGATGATGAAAATCTTGGTGCCTGGTTACACCGTTCCCAAGAGAGAAACTATTCTGCATGCTCTGACTGCAAAATATGATTACACAAAAGAGAAGGATTTGGAGTCTATCAAAAACAGTTGCGCAGTAACGCAGTTTTACAACCGACATGTGGACCTCACTGAGAATGGAGTCTTACATGACCGTCACTGTACATTTCATTACAGAGGCCTGGAAACTGCAGTGTCTTGTGCTGGAGACAAAATAAATGGAGGAGAATCACACCGCAGCCAACATTGCGCAGAGACTTGGAGAAGTTGCCGATGCATACGAAATCCCAGGATGTAAAAAGGTTGCTGTGGTACATGACAACGCCGCAAACATGGTTTTGTGTGCAGATATACTGGAGCAGGAAGAGGAAGGGGCAGATGTAAAAGGAGTCAGATGTAACAAACCTTACAGCTGTGCATCAACACCGCTCTCAAACAAGACCCCATCTGTCGCACCGCGGCTGCAGCCAGACATCTCATGGCTCAATTTAAGAAGGGAGCAAAAGCCAGAAAGGGACCGAAGGAGAAACAGAAACAACAAAAAGTGGTTGAACACCTCCTGATCCAAGACGTTTCCACGCGGTGGAACTCTTCTCAGACCATGTTAGAGCGTCTGCTAGAACAGAAATGGCCCGTAACAGCAGTGCTCTCTGAACGCTACCTTCATCTTACCACAGCGCAATGGAACATGGCAGAATATATTTTGAATGTGCTGAAGCCGATGGTCACCCTGACTGAGCTGCTGTCCGAGGAGGACAACGCATCCTTATCTGCAACCATACCCATTCCGGCCAACCTGAAACGGCGCCACTTGGCCGTAGTGGAGGACGACAGCCCCACCACTAACAGTCTTAAAACAAAGCTGCTAGGGGAAACTGAACAAAAAAATCAGCTCAACGACCGACTACTTGTCCAAGCAGCAGTCTAAGACCCCCGCTTCAAGGTGCTTTCGTTCGTTGACGATGCAAAACGAGATGAAGCCTACATCAACGTGTCCCAGCTGGCCGACCGTTTGAGCGCGGCACAGCCAGAGCCCGCTGAGGGAGATGAAAGAGCAGGAGATCGAGATGTGTGGAGATGATGGAGAGGAAGAGGATCAAGGGGATAGCAAAGAATAAATGAAGGATTATCTCCAAGATAGAACGAAAGTCAACGCTGGACCGCTAGCTTGGTGGGGAAACGAGGGCAGGTATTCGAAGCTGGCCAGAGCAGCGAAATACCTCCTCTCCATCCCGGCCACTTCCACTCCGTCAGAGCGGATCTTTTCCAAGGCAGGATTTATAGTCAATAAAACCAGGAGCTGCCTTCTGCCCCAAAATGTTGACAAATTGGTGTTCCTGTCCCGTAACTTGAAAAGATTGGGGAAGTAGGCAATGGCTATTCAGTGGTCTATGTGAGTAAGTAGGCCAGTCCAATACAGTTGACAGATAGAGAGATTATTAACCTATTATGCAGGCTGCTAAATGTTTGGAATTGTGAAATAGCCTATGCTTATGGTTTTTTGGTAGCCTGGGCCTATACAAACCATTTTATGTTCAGCATAAGCTGCTGTTGAAGGTGGTGTAAATAGCCTCCTGTAGTGATAGGCTACAACTTGTTCTTTATTTAGCCTATTTTCTTATTCATTTATTTTGTTCGTTATTAAACATAATATATTATTTACTGCTCGATGTTCAGCTTTGTTAATAATATTTTTACTGTAATACTGTCCAACTATGTTGATTGAATACTAGGCCTACTGCTGCTGTTCGTCATTTATTTTAATTACAGTAAGCACAATTTTATTGTTTGTTCAATTTGTTATGTTCTTAATAATTGAAAATAAAAACAAATACTTCCTTAAACCATCTGCTTTTTATTTCATAGGCTATATAATTTTTTTGTGCAATATATCATATTTGAGAGACAAAGGCTATTCGTGCTTGGAGTCAGTTTCCCACTCCTCTGTCATAAGCGTTGCTGTGGGTGCGGGGCACAGCCGCTGCAGTGGCGCTTTCCAATGTGCTCAATTGAATCTTCTTTGAGTGCTTTCTTCCGTGTTGGGTTGGGAAGGAGGGTAAGGTCGGGTTGGGAACAGGGTTTTTTCTTCTGGTTATCTTGATCTCTCGCTCCCTCTGAGTTGTGTCTTAATTATTTCATCAAGCAGTGCGCTTAAAGAATCAGACAAACTCAGTGCATAATATAGTGTCACGCCCTGGCTCTGGGGACTCTAATATGTTGAGCCAGGGTGTGTAAAGTCTATGTGTTTTGTTCTAGGTTTCACATTCTAGTATTGTTGTTCTATGTTGGCCAGTGTGGTTCTCAATCAGAGGCAACGTGATTCAGCTGTTGCTTGTTGTCTCTGATTGAGAACCATACTTTAGCAGCCTGTTTCCCCACAGAGTTTGTGGGATCTTGTTTCTAGTCTGTAGTGTTAGACCGTGAACTGTCACGTTTTCGTTTTGTCGTTTTTGATCGTGTCTCTAATAAAGAGTATGTTTGCCTGCAACGCTGCGCCTTGGTCCTCATCTCTGTTCGACGATCGTGACATATAGTTGATTTTAATAAAACACAGGGTGTGTCTATACAGTGAGGGAAAAAAGTATTTGGTCCCCTGCTGATTTTGTACGTTTGCCCACTGACAGAGACATGATCAGTCTATAATTGTAATGGTAGGTTTATTTGAACAGTGAGAGACAGAATAACAACAAAAAAGTCCAGAAAAAACGCATGTCAAAAATGATATAAATTGATTTGCATTTTAATGAGGGAAATAAGTATTTGACCCCTCTGCAAAACATGACTTAGTACTTGGTGGCAAAACCCTTGTTGGCAATCACAGAGGTCAGACGTTTCTTGTAGTTGGCCACCAGGTTTGCACACATCTCAGGAGGGATTCTGTTCCACTCCTCTTTGCAGATCTTCTCCAAGTCATTAAGGTTTTGAAGCTGACGTTTGGCAACTCGAACCTTCAGCTCCCTCCACAGATTTTCTATGGGATTAAGGTCTGGAGACTGGCTAGGCCACTCCAGGACCTTAATGTGCTTTTTCTTGAGCCACTCCTTTGTTGCCTTGTCCGTGTGTTTTGGGTCATTGTCATGCTGGAATACCTATCCACGACCCATTTTCAATGCCCTGGCCGAGGGAAGGAGGTTCACACTCAAGATTTGACTGTACATGGCAACGTCCATCGTTCCTTTGATGCGGTGAAGTTGTCCTGTCCCCTTAGCAGAAAAACATCCCAAAGCATAATGTTTCCACCTCCATGTTCGACGGTGGGGATGGTGTTCTTGGGGTCATAGTCAGCATTCCTCCTCCTCCAAACACGGCGAGTTGAGTTGATGCCAAAGAGCTTGATTTTGGTCTCATCTGACCACAACACTTTCACCCAGTTCTCCTCTGAATCATTCAGATGTTCATTGGCAAACTTCAGACGGCCCTGTATATGTGCTTTCTTGAGCAGGGGGACCTTGCGGGCGCTGCAGGATTTCAGTCCTTCATAGCGTAGTGTGTTACCAATTGTTTTCTTGGTGACTATGGTCCCAGCTGCCTTGAGATCATTGATAAGATCCTCCCGTGTAGTTCTGGGCTGATTCCTCACCGTTCTCATGATCATTGCAACTCCACGAGGTGAGATCTTGCATGGAGCCCCAGGCCGAGGGAGATTGACAGTTATTTTGTGTTTCTTCCATTTGCGAATAATCGCACCAACTGTTGTCACCTTCTCACCAAGCTGCTTGGCGATGGTCTTGTAGCCCATTCCAGCCTTGTGTAGGTCTACAATCTTGTCCCTGACATCCTTGGAGAGCTCTTTGGTCTTGGCCATGGTGGAGAGTTTGGAATCTGATTGATTGATTGCTTCTGTGGACAGGTGTCTTTTATACAGGTAACAAACTGAGATTAGGAGCACTCCCCTTAAGAGTGTGCTCCTAATCTCAGCTCGTTACCTGTATAAAAGACACCTGGGAGCCAGAAATCTTTCTGATTGAGAGGGGGTCAAACACTTATTTCCCTCATTAAAATGCAAATCAATTTATAAAATGTTTTACATGTGTTTTTCTGGATTTTGTTGTTGTTATTCTGTCTCTCACTGTTGAAATAAACCTACCATTAAAATTATAGACTGATCATTTCTTTGTCAGTGGGCAAACATACAAAATCAGCAGGGGATCAAATACTTTTTCCCCTCACTGTATATGGAAAAATACACGTTTGAAAATGTCGACCAATCGATTGGTCGAAGGAACAGACGACTCTCGGTCGACCAAGATTTTTGTTGGTCGGGGACAGCCCTAGTATGTATACTATAGTTAACTGTAAATACTACAGTATACTACAGTAAATACTACAGTGAATACTACAGTAAAGTATTTTTTTTTAAATACAAAAAAAAAATAAAAAATATGTATGCACTCACTAACTGTAAATTGCTCTGGATAAGAGCGTCTGCTAAATGACTAAAATGTAAATGTAAAGTCCGCAAAAACACTACAGTGAATACTATAGTATTTATACCATAGTATACTATAGTATTTTCTTATGTGGGTTGTCCTCAATGCTTCCCCAGAGGTGAGCTGCGATGCAGACAGACAGCCGGTATGACTAACTGGTGTTTTTAATGGCACCACGCTTCATCCCTGGTGAGAGATTAAGATGGCGAAGAGCCTCAGGCACCGCCTTCTTCCTCAATCTATTTTTACACAGACATGCCTGGCCCCATCCAGCAGCCTAACCAAGTAGTGTCCGTGCAAGGCCAGCACCGCAGATGCTTAGTCAGCCATCTAGTCAGCTTCAGTCTAAAACCACAATCAAATAAGGACACTGGACTGTTAGAGATGACACAACTCTATCTGCAGAGATCAACAGAAAAGAGCAGCAAACTAACTAGAGAGACAGAGCACTAGCAGGATAGAGCAGACATTTCAGGTAGCCTGGATGAGTCTCAGTCTGGATGGGAGTCACAGTCAGACACAGGACTGAGTCACAGTAAACAGTAAACACTGGCAGGCAGGCGGGCAGAGGAGGTGGAGAGGTGCACCCCGGCGCGAGGTAGATCGCCTCTCCACAGCACTGCTCCGCGACAGGCAGGCCCACTCCCCCGGACGGGGCTGGGCGGTGATGAGCTTCAGCTGTGATTAAGATAGACTAAACACATCATTTCCTTTGTCATCATGATTAGGCCAGGGAGACGAGCCCTCAGGTGAAGGAGGGGGTAATGCATATGATTTGGTGTGCCATTTAAATGACATTCCCACTAATCGCTAATATCAAGTTAGTCATGGGGAGAAAATACTGCAGAGAATTTGCCTAGCTAATGTTGATGGTGTTGGAACTCTTTAAACGATGTGATGGGGAAATTTAAATGAATTTACACCATGCGATGGGGAAATCTAATGACATTTGCTGTGGGATTGTATCAGGTGATCGCCCCCAAGGCTTCCAGCCAGATCAGTTCTGTTTTCTCTGTTCTCTCACGTATAGTAGGTTGTCATTGGCCACAGAGGACCACCACACATTGTCAACATCACAATTGACTGTGGGACTATAATGTTGTCGTTTTAAAATGGGCTGTGTAGGAAATGTGCCATTACACAGAGTAAATTACCAAAAGTAAATAGATGTATCCAATATAAAGGAGCTACAAAATGTGCTTGAGATATGATAGTTTGGGTTCAAACAAATAACGACAAGCCGGGTGCTTCTAAGTGCAGCACATTTGGTGCTCTGGGTAGTACCTTCAGAAAGTATTCATACCCCTTGACATATTCCCCATTTTGTTGTGTTACAGCCTGAATTCAAAAATGGATTAAATAGATTTCCCCCCCACCCATCTACACACAATACCTCATAATGACAAAGTGAAAACATGTTTCTATAAATTTTTGCAAATGTATTGAAATTGAAATACAGAAATATCTCACTTACATAAGTATTTACACCCCTGAGTCAATACATGTTAGAATCACCTTTGGCAGCAATTACAGCTGTGAGTCTTTCTGGGTAAGTCTAGGATTTTTCCTTTAGGATTTTGCCTGTGCTTATCTCTATTCCGTTTCTTTTTATCCTAAAAAAACTTCCTATTCCTTGTTGATGACAAGCATACCCATTATATGACGCAGCCACCACCATGCTTGAAAATATTAAGTGGTACTCAGTGATGTGTTGTGTTGGATTTGCCCCAAGCATAACACTTTGTATTCAGGACATAAAGTTAATTTCTTTGCCACATTTTTTGCAGTTTTACTTTAGTGCCTTATTGCAAACAGGATGCATGTTTTGGAATATTTTTAATTATGTACAGGCTTCCTTCTGTTCACTCTGTCATTTAGGTTAGTATTGTGGAATAATTACAATATTGTTGATCCATCCTCTCTATCACAGCCATTAAACTCTGTAACTGTTTTAAAGTCACCATTGGCCTCATGGTGAAATCCCTGAGCGGTTTGCTTCCTCTCCGGCAACTGAGTTAGGAAGGACGCCGGGATCTTTGTAGTGTCTGGGTGTATTGATACACCATCCAAAGTGTAATTAATAACTTCACCATGCTCAAAGGGATGTTCAATGTCAGTTTTTGTGTGTGGATTTTTTACCGATCTACCAATCTTCTTTGCAAGGCATTGGAAAACCTCCCTGGTCATTGTGGTTGAATCTGTGTTTGAAATTCACTGCTCAACTGTGGGACCTGTCAGATAATTGTATGTGTGGGGTACAGAGATGAGGTAGTCATGTTAAACACTATTATTGCACACAGAGTGAGTCCATGCAACTCATTATACGACTTGTTAAGCACATTTTTACTCCTGAACTTATTTAGGCTTGCCATAACAAAGGGGTTGAATACATTTCAGCTTTTCATTTGTAATTAATTTGTAAAAAAATCTAAAAACATAATTCCACTTTGACATTATGGGGTATTGTGACACAGAATCTCAATTTAATCCATTTTAAATTTAGGCTGGTACACAACAAAATGTGGACAAAGTCAAGGGGTGTGAATACTTTCTGAAGGCACTGTATATGAGCGTTTGAGTAAAACATGAAAGGGATAATTTCCTTTTCAACTGCTTGTCTTGGCTGACATATCAAAGTGAGTGTCTGAAGTTATGCCATCTTTAAGACTCAAATGGTCCCTCTGTCTCCTAAATCCTCTCTTAACTTGACGGAACAAAGAGAAGCATCATCAAAACTCAGACATAAAATATAAAGAATAGTAGGATGTTCTATCTCAGCCGTGCAGGATTCATTTGGTAAACAATCTGTGTCGTGGAGTAGTAATCAGAGTGTATTTTGGAGAGATTTGAGGGCCGGGCCGGGAGGCATCCGCTGGAGTGATCTGTAATTGCTGGAAGCCGAGGCCTGGACTGCCTGGCGCTCTTTTGAAGCCGCCGGCTGCTGCTCCCAGCCAGAGGAACCAACAGGCAGGAGGAGGCGTCCCACAGAGCCACTCTCTCACTCTACCTCTCTCACTCTACCGCTCTCACTCTACCTCTCTCACTCTACCTCTCTCACTCTATCTCTCTCACTCTTCTCTCTCACTCTACCTCTCTCACTCTTTCATTCTCTCTCACTCTAACTCTCTCACTCTAACTCTCTCACTCTGTCTCTTTGCTCTCCTTCCTTCCTCTTCTTTCCTCCCGTGCTCCCCAGGACTGCAATCACTCTCCAGCGGACAGACCACGTGCTCCGCTCCACTCCACTCCGACGGCCATATATAATCCTCCACTGCTAGTTGTTTATGTGGCCGTGTGACGTCATAGACGAGGGCCTCTCTCTCAGGGAGAAGGGAAGCGGTGGCAGTGGCCAGGTTAACTCCCTGCATGGCTCAGCCTACAGGGTTAGAGTGTGCTGAAGTACAGTGAGCTTTTGTTTGAAAAGAATGAACGGATTATAACGAGAGGACAGACGCTTAATGGCTGCACTTACAGGCTGTTCTCATCATCCAACGAGACAGTGATTATCTAAATATGAAGAATGGAGAAGCAAATAGTGTGCCAGAGTTTTGCCAGATGGCTGGAGCACTATGATACCTGATTGTATTCTAACCCTGGTTGAGCCTGTATTGTGTATTACAGTATATGCCATAACAATCCTTTACAAAAGAAATAACATCCACTTTCTAGCTACATGAGGTAAACATATGCTGCACTGTTCACTCATAGATACACAGAGACAGCTGTACATATAGACAGTGCACTCATATACTGTATACTAAGAGGACACGCATGCATCTTCTTAGACACACAGACTATCCACAGGCACATGTAGGCAAACACCTACACTCGCTCTCCCCCCCATACACACAGAAATGCACACACACTCACACTCGTTCCTGGTTGTTTGGAAGCAAGGCGAGACTGGCTCAGTGTGACATTGACTCCTTGGTGCCAACTGGGAGCCTGGACCTGAGATTCGTCCCTGAGCTGCCGATCCAGGTAAGCAGATTACAGACACACACAATACAGCCTTCTGTTCCTCTTCCAGGAACAAACCAGGCCCTTTCAGCCCGCAGAAAAACCCAACCGTTCTGCTTCTGCGCGCCCATCCTTCCTCTCACAAAGCCCAAAATCCCTCACCCCTTGCTCTCCTCGACACCTGGGCTCCAACCTTCTCTACTTCTCTCTCTCTCTTTTTCTCTCTCACCTTCTCTCTCCTTCCAGGCCCGGTCCAAATTAGCCTTTTTACTTAATCATTATCCAGCCTCCATCTTTGCTCTGCCACATGCTACCAGAAATTACTAATACTTGCGTCATCAAAATAAATGAAGATTTAACCTGTAATCGGTCACATGGTCTTTGTTAAATCAGCTAAATCAATGCCGTCTGGTATCAAACCATTGTTAATATAAAATTACATTTCAATGGGTTTCATCATCCTACCCATCTTTGGTATTAAGCAGAAGCAAATGAGAAAGGTGTCCAATTAGCCTCACTGGGACCTCCTGTGGATGACAATTACACTGTACCCACTTTTACTGGAAAGCTACAAATATACTTGTCTTTCTACATGATCGACATAAGTTCCTACCACAGACCTTGTAGTGTTCTGAGTGACGGAATCAAATAATTATCCTTAACCATCCTTAAAGCTAGAATCCTTAATTAAAACAATAACAAAGCATCACCCCACCTCTGTTTTGGTAAAAGGCTGAGGGATAGGCCTATAGAAATGTAACCATTCTCAAATGTATACACAGAGCTATGGATGCGAGGACTGAACATCCATGCTATCAAAAATATAGTTTTAACCATGTTTTGAGGCTATAAAGTGTATGTTTATATTTATGTTGTTTATAAACATTGAAGTAAAACAAGCTTATAATTTGGGTTCTGATGGGGTATGACAATTGGAATATATAATTAGTCCAAAAATGGATGTAGCAACTAAGAATTATAGCTTTAAATGGAGGACTTATATGGTCATCAGTAGAAACATTGTGGAAGGGCATTGGCTCCTATAACATCACTTCAACTTTTACAGTCAAATTAAATCAAAGGGGTCAAGAAGCAGTGCGGCTTGGCAGGGTCGTGTTTCGGAGGACGCACGGCTCTTAACCTTCGCCTCTCCCGAGTCCGTACGGGAGTTGCAGCGATGGGACAAGACTGTAACTACCAATTGGATATCACGAAATCGGGGAGAAAAAAAAAGTCAACCAAACAAAAAATTATATATATATTATATATTAAATCAAAGGGTTTGGTCGTTAACAGCTGCCAGTCAGCCAAAAGTTGTCTTTCACAACTTAACACTGTCTCCATCCTAGCCTCAAAAAACACTATTTGTCTCACCTCCCTCACCCTCTCCTTGGCAATTTTGTTTGACAATCACTGTTTAGGTTGTAGATTATGTGTCAGGCGAGTGGATGTTAGCAGGCAGACACATGACAGAATTATTTTAATTTAGGACAGGTCTAAAAGGTTTTTGCCTCAGCTCCCACAGTATTGCTGGTGTAAAAGTGACAGGTACACTTATACACAGTAGGTTCCTAGTGTTGGTGGTTTATATTTTAGACCACGGCTGGCTGGGTGCTTAGTGTTTTTGACTAGGGGTTAGCCCCAGGACCTACATGTGTGTAACCACAGAACGCCTGCGTGCAGAACGCTGTCGCTCACCACCACACGCCATGCTGTGGTCTACAGCTTCAACGCTGCTGTGAACAATCAACACACTGTCAAAGCTTTAGTGTTCATATCCTATCACTATAAAACCATGTTGGCTACGTGTTTTCTGGCCATAACTAGTGCAGTGTATATGTGTGTGTGTGTTCCTATACATGTTCCTTTCCCCATGCAAAAAATGAGCTGGCATTTCACTGTGAGTATAAAGAGTGTGAGGCTAGTGTTGTGAGGGGGGGAAGGGGAGGATGATGGGGGGGAGGAAGGTGATGGTGGGGAGGAAGGTGATGGTGGAGAGGAAGGGGATGGTGGAAAGGAAGGTGATGGTGGGGAGGAAGGTGATGGTAGAGAGGAAGGGGATGGTGGAAAGGAAGGTGATGGTGGGGAGGAAGGTGATGGTGAGGAGGAAGGTAATGCTGGTGAGGAAGGTGAGGGTGGGAGGAAGGTAATGGTGGGGAGGAAGGTGCTGGTGGAAAGGAAGGTGGTGGGGAGGAAGGGGGTGAGATGCTGCAAGGGGGGTGGGAACAATGGCCCCCCTCTGGTGTGAACCTAAATGCCAGGGAGATGGTGTGCAGCATTTGCCTTTGTCAGGAGCTTCGCTTGCAGCGAGAGTCCTCTAACAGGAGCGAGAGAGACAGAGAGAGAGAGAGAGAGAGGGAGGGAGAGATAGGGAGAGAGAGAGGGAGTGAGAGAGGGGGGAGAGAGAGGGAGGAGAAAGAGAGACGGAGATAAAGAGAGAGAGGAGAGAGAGAGAGATGAGAGAGAGAAAGTAGAGAGAGGAGAGAGAGAGGAGAGAAAGAGAGAGAGGAGAGAGAGCGAGAGGAGCAAGAGAGAGGAGAGAGGGAGAGAGGAGAGAGAGAAATATAAAGAGAAAGAGAGAGGGAGGTGAAAGAGTGGGAGAGAGCGAGAGAGGAGAGAGAAAGAGGAGAGAGAGCGAGCGAGAGAGAGAAAGAGAGAGTAAAGAAAGAAAGAGAGGGAGAGAGCAAGAGAGAGAGAAGGACAGTAGAAGGGAGAGTGTAAAGAAATGTCTTTTAGCAGTCATTTGAGCAGCAGTCACCTCGGGGGTGGCGTCTGAAGGACACTGCTAAATACTCCAAATGAGTGTGAAGAGCTGTGCAAAGACAGACTGGGAGAGGATTAGAGAGCTGTTTCACACACACACACACACACACACACACACACACACCTGTGTAAGGAACTCTAAAAGAGGAACAGGGGAGACAAAAGAACGCAGCAAATACTTTGACTGTAATACAGTGCATTCAGAAAGTATTCAGACCCCTTGACTTTTTCCACATTTCGTTACGTTACAGCCTTATTTAAAAATGGATTAAATAAATGTTTTTCCTCAGCAATCTACACACAATACCCCATAATGACAAAGCGAAAACAGGTTTTTAGAAATACCTTATTTACACAATAAGTATTCAGACCCTTTCCTATGAGACTCGAATTTGAGATCAGGTGCATCCTGTCTATATAAGGTCCCACAGTTGACAGTGCATGTCAGAGCAAAAACCAAGCCATGAGGTCGAAGGAATTGTCTGTAGAGATCCGAGACAAAACATTTCTGCAGCATTGAAGGTCACCAAGAACACAGTGGCCTCCATCCTTCTAAAATGGAAGAAGTTTGGAACCACCAAGACTCTTCCTATAGCTGGCTGCCCGGCCAAACTGAGTAATCGGGGGAGAAGGGCCTTGGTCAGGGAGGTGACCAAGAACCCGATGGTCACTCTGACAGAGCTCTAGAGTTCCTCTGTGGAGATGGGAGAACCTTCCAGAAGGACAACCATCTGTGCAGCACTCCACCAATCAGGCCTTTATGGTAGAGTGGCCAGACGGAAGCCACTCCTCAGTAAAAGGCACATGACAGCCCGCTTGGAGTTTGCCAAAAGGCACCTAAAGACTTTCAGACCATGAGAAACAAGATTCTCTGGTCTGATGAAACCAAGATTGAACTCTTTGGCCTGAATGCCAAGCGTCACGTCTGGAGGAAACCTGGCACCATCCCTATGGTGAAGCATGGTGGTGGCAGCATCATGCTGTGGGGATGTTTTTCAGCGGCAGGGACTGGGAGACTAGTCAGGATCGAGGCAATGCTGAACGGAGCAAAGTACAGAGAGATCCTTGATGAAAACCTGCTCCAGAACGATCAGGACCTCAGACTGGGGCAAAGGTTCACCTTCCAACAGGACAACGACCCTAAGCACACAGCCAAGAATGCAGGAGTGGCTTCGGGACAAGCCTCTGAATGTCCTTGAGTGGCCCAGCCAGAGCCCGGACTTGAACCCGATCGAACATCTATGATGAGACCTGAAAACAGGTGTGCAGCAATGCTCCCCATCCAACCTGACAGAGCTTGAGAGGATCTGCAGAGAAGAATGGGAGAAACTCCCCAAATACAGGTGTGCCAAGCTTGTAGCATCATACCCAAGAAGATTTGAGCCTGTAATTGCTGCCAACGGTGCTTCAACAAAGTACTGAGTAAAGGGTCTGAATACTTAGGTAAATATGATATTTCAATTTTTTATTTTTAATAAATTAGGAAACATTTCAAAAAACCTTTTTTTGCTTTGTCATTATGTGTCACGGAATCAGCTGAGGCTGCCCCTCCTCCTTGCTCGGGCAGGCTTCGGCGTTCGTCGTCCCCGGAGTACTAGCTGCCACCGATCTATGTTTTGGTGTTTGTCTAGTTTGTCCTGATTGTTTGCACCTGTTTCCCATTATGTTACAGTGGGGAAAAAAGTATTTAGTCAGCCACCAATTGTGCAAGTTCTCCCACTTAAAAAGATGAGAGAGGCCTGTAATTTTCATCATAGGTACACGTCAACTATGACAGACAAATTGAGGGAAAAAAATCCAGAAAATCACATTGTACGATTTTTAATGAATTTATTTGCAAATTATGGTGGAAAATAAGTATTTGGTCACCTACAAACAAGCAAGATTTCTGGCTCTCACAGACCTGTAACTTCTTCTTTAAGAGGCTCCTCTGTCCTCCACTCATTACCTGTATTAATGGCACCTGTTTGAACTTGTTTTCAGTATAAAAGACACCTGTCCACAACCTCAAACAGTCACACTCCAAACTCCACTATGGCCAAGACCAAAGAGCTGTCAAAGGACACCAGAAACAAAATTGTAGACCTGCACCAGGCTGGGAAGACTGAATCTGCAATAGGTAAGCAGCTTGGTTTGAAGAAATCAACTGTGGGAGCAATTATTAGGAAATGGAAGACATACAAGACCACTGATAATCTCCCTCGATCTGGGGCTCCATGCAAGATCTCACCCCGTGGGGTCAAAATGATCACAAGAACGGTGAGCAAAAATCCCAGAACCACACGGGGGGGCCTAGTGAATGACCTGCAGAGAGCTGGGACCAAAGTAACAAAGCCTACCATCAGCAACACACTACGCCGCCAGGGACTCAAATCCTGCAGTGCCAGACGTGTCCCCCTGCTTAAGCCAGTACATGTCCAGGCCCGTCTGAAGTTTGCTAGAGTGCATTTGGATGATCCAGAAGAGGATTGGGAGAATGTCATATGGTCAGATGAAACCAAAATATAACTTTTTGGTAAAAACTCAACTCGTCGTGTTTGGAGGACAAAGAATGCTGAGTTGCATCCAAAGAACACATTTACATTTACATTTTAGTCATTTAGCAGACGCTATTATCCAGAGCGACTTACAGTTAGTGCATACATTTTATTTTTTATGTTTCATACTGGCCCCCCGTGGGAATTGAACCCACAACCCTGGCGTTGCAAACGCCATGCTCTACCAACTGAGCTACATCCCACCATACCTACTGTGAAGCATGGGGGTGGAAACATCATGCTTTGGGGCTGTTTTTCTGCAAAGGGACCAGGACGACTGATCCGTGTAAAGAAAAGAATGAATGGGGCCATGTATCGTGAGATTTTGAGTGAAAACCTCCTTCCATCAGCAAGGGCATTGAAGATGAAACGTGGCTGGGTCTTTCAGCATGACAATGATCCCAAACACACCGCCCGGGCAACGAAGGAGTGGCTTCGTAAGAAGCATTTCAAGGTCCTGGAGTGGCCTAGCCAGTCTCCAGATCTTAACCCCATAGAAAATCTTTGGAGGGAGTTGAAAGTCTGTGTTGCCTAGCGACAGCCCCAAAACATCACTGCTCTAGAGGAGATCTGCATGGAGGAATGGGCCAAAATACCAGCAACAGTGTGTGAAAACCTTGTGAAGACTTACAGAAAACGTTTGACCTGTGTCATTGCCAACAAAGGGTATATAACAAAGTATTGAGAAACTTTTGTTATTGACCAAATACTTATTTTCCACCATAATTTGCTAATAAATTCATAAAGAATCCTACAATGTGATTTTCTGGATTATTTTTTCTCATTTTGTCATAGTTGACATGTACCTATGATGAAAATTACAGGCCTCTCTCATCTTTTTAAGTGGGAGAACTTGCACAATTGGTGGCTGACTAAATACTTTTTTTCCCCACTGTATATTGTATTCCCTTTATAAACCCCTGTCTCTCATTGGTTATTGTGTGTGATTGTTTTCCGTTAGGTCGGCAGTGCTGGTTGTATGCGTTATTTGTTCCTCCCTGTTTGGAGGTTTGTTTTGTACTTTATTTACTGTGTTAAGTAAAGTACGTTCTGCCAGTAGTTCGGTGTCCTGCGCTTGACTTCGTTTCCCGCATACACGTCACCTTGACATTATGGGGTATTGTGAGTAGATTGATGAGGGAATTTTTTTTAATCTATTTTAGAATAAGGCTGTAATATAACAAAATGTGGAAAAAGTGAAGGGGTCTGAATACTTTCCGAAGGCTCTGTATATCCTGTCTCACTACCCAGCTAGGTCATTTGGTTCCTTGGAAGTTGTGGGAATGTATGTTTTTGGTTTCACATTGGTTGTGGGAACGAAGTTTCCTGACCGGTAAAACTGAACGTTTTTTAAATGTTATGAGAACAGAAGTGAAAATGTAGCCTGTTCTGGGAACGTATTTTTTAGGTTGCATGGAGGTTCTGAGAATGTTTTATTCTGGTTCCTTGAATGTTTTCCTGGGAGGTTTTATTAACGCTCTGAGAACGGAAATGATACGTTATTTGGGGGGTTTTGAATAACTTAAAACTTTCACTGAATGTTTCAATAAAACTTTTAATAACAATGCCAGCTTATTTTGACCGTATTTTGGGTTAACTTTTTTAATTTCCATACACAGATAGGCATTAATCATGCAAACCATTTTTTGTTTTATGATTGGCCATCAGTGAGATTCAGACCTATAATCTTCTGTTCTCTATCCATGGAATTAGTTCACTGCGCCACCAGGATGGAGCTAGCATGCCATGTTTTTTTACGCATACAAAGCTGTTCATTTTAGTCTATTCAAACAGACCCCATTTCAAAGGAAACAAGCACTCATTAAGATCAGGTGTGGCAATTAGTGGGTGCGGCCAACACACCTGAACACACTTAACAAGATAGACAATAGAGTTTTGCTGATACTGAGAACGGAATGTATATGTTTTTAAATACAATTCTTAGAATGTACTCTGAACGTTACTAACGTTTTCTTGTGGTTTTTATGGAAAGTTTTCTTAACGTTCTCTGAACAATTTCAGAACATTACTTTAAATAGAACCATGAGGAAACCTGTAGGAAACGCTATGCTGAAGTACTGAAATTCCCACAGAAGAACGTTCTTTCTTAACATTCTCTGAACTATTTGAGAACATTTCCAATGTCAAACCAGTTAGAGAACGTTCCTAAAACATGACCAAAATTGAAATGAAATGTAACCATGTTTGAACTTTTAGGAAACATTCTGTTAAAGCAGGGGTGTTAAACTCATTCCATGGAGGGCCTAGTGTCTGCTGGTTTTAGTTTTTTCCTTTCAATTAAGACCTAGACAACCAGGTGAGGGGAGTTCCTTACTAATCAGTGACCTTCATTCATCAATCAAGTACAAGGGAGGAGCAAAAACCCGCAGACACTCTGCCCTTTGTGGAATGAGTTTGACACGCGTGTTAAAGTAATGAAATACCAAGATGTTTGTTGGGGGGTCAAGTTCCTTAAATGTGCTGAGAATGTTCCAAAGCCAAGCAACTATCTTGCACCATTCCCAGAACGTTGTGGGAAGGTTGTATGCAAAATAACCATAAGACAACAACACTCTCACCAAGCTCTAAGAAACATATGGTTCTCAGAACGTTATGTGATAGCTGGGATATGCCTTCACACATTGCCCTCATATCACTGTACATCACCTGTCAAGAGCCACCATTAAATATTGGATTCTCTCTACCCTCTCAGATAGTTATTTTCCATATACTTACGATGATGTCAGTCTACCTGTCAAGTTACTGTGGTGAGACACTGAACAATCACCAACCAGAACAATTATGTACTAAAATGGTAGTAAGACAAAGGAAGTCTCTCACTATTGTTTTGCGCTGAATCAGAAAAATGGCCAGGCCGGGTGTTTAGCCATCATTGTCTTCATTTGAAGGGCATTTGGCAGCCCAAAGGCAAACACGTAACACATGGACTGAGAGCAGCTCCTCTCCGCTCGGCTCCCATCCCTATCCCTGTCACAGACAGAGCACCAGTGCAATGCAGTCAGAGAGAGAGAGAGAGAGAGGAGGGAAAAGCAGCAACTTGTCATCTCAAAGCAGACCTCACAATGGGTTCTGTCACTAAACATCACAATTCACTCAAACCCATACAGTACTTTCACTAATTCACATACTGCTCACTGAGAGACGCTTTACCAGACACATTGACAGCAGGCAACACACACACACGTTGACACACACACGTTTACAGGCACACGTTTATGCGCAAACATTTAGTTATTTACTTTACCCTTATTTTACCAGGTAAGTTGACTGAGAACACATTCTCATTTACAGCAACGAACTGGGGAAACGCACGCTGGCATACATGCATGAAAACGCACACACACACACACACACAAATGAGTTGCCTGGTCCTTAGTAAATCTCTACATCTGCTGACGTGGTTGGGCAACACTTCCACAGAGAGATCTGGTCCAATGCTGAGGAGATAGTGTTAGTGAGAGAAGCTGGCTAGTGTGAGAGACAGAGGGGAAGTGTCTGGAAACAGTGTCATGTATATGAGGAGGACAGGAAATGCCTGTCAGCAGCTGAAGGACACATACTTCCCTCTAAGAGGAGAGGAGAGGAGAGGAGAGGAGAGGAGAGGAGAGGAGAGGAGAGGAGAGGAGAGGAGAGGAGAGGAGAGGAGAGGAGAGGAGAGGAGAGGAGAGGAGAGGAGAGGAGGGAGGGAAATGCTAACAAGCAGCAGCCTAGCAGGCTACCGTAACGGGTGGAGGGATAGCTAACTGACCTGGTTCAAATCAAATCAAATGTTATTTGTCACATGCGCCGAATACAACAGGTGTAGACTACCGTGAAATGGTTACTTACGAGCCCTTTCCCAACAATGCAGAGTTAAAAAGTAAGAAAAATGTTCAATTAAAAAAATTAATAATAATAACAATAAACACAAAATAACAATTACGAGACTATATACAAGGAGTACTGGTACCAATGTGCAGGGGTACGAGGTAGTTGAGGTAATATGTACAGGTAGGGGTAAAAGTGACTAGGTAATCAGGATAGATAATAAACAGAGTAGCAGCAGCATAGAGTGTGAAAGTGTGTGTGTGAGCATATCTACACGTTGTGTGTGTGTGTGTGTGTGTGTATGTGTGTGTTGGAGTGTCAGTGTAGTATGTGTGAGTGTGTGGGTAGAGTCTAGTGAGTGTGCATAGAGCCGGTGCATCTCTTCAATCTAAGCCTACAGCAAAGTGTGTGCTCTCAGGCCTGGAGGGAAGAAAAAGTCATTTCGCTACCCAAGAATAGCAAAGCACCCTTTCCTGGCTCAAACAGCCGACCAATCAGCCTGTTACCAACCCTTAGTAAACTTTTGAAAAAAATGGTGTTTGACCAGATACAATGCTATTTCACAGTAAGCAAATTAACAACAGATTTTCAGCACGCTTATAGGGAAGGGCATTCAACATGTACGGCACATACACAAATTAATGATGATTGGCTGAGAGAAATTGATAATAAAAAGATTGTTGGAGCTGTTTTGTTAGACTTCAGTGCAGCTTTTGACATTATCGATCATAATCTGCTGCTGGAAAAACGTATGTGTTATGGCTTTACATCCCCTGCTATATTGTGGATAAAGACTTACCTGCCTAACAGAACACAGTGGGTATTATTTAATGGAAGCCTCTCCAACATAATACATGTAAAGTCAGACATTCCCCAAGGCAGCTGTCTAGGCCCCTTACTTTTTAAAATATTTACAAATGACCTGCCACTGGCTCTGAGTAAAGCCAGTGTGTCTATGTATGGTGATGACTCAACACTATACACATCAGCTACCACAGCAAATTAAATCACTGCAACACTTAACAAAGAGTTGCAGTTAGTTTCAGAATGGGTGGCAAGAAATAAGTTAGTCCTACATATTTCAAAAACTAAAATCATTTACTAAACCCTAAACCTCAACTAAATATTTTAATGAATAATGTGGAAATTGAGTAAGTTGAGGAGACTAAACTGCTTGGAGTAACCCTGGATTGTAAACTGTCATGGTCAAAACATATTGATACAACTGTAGCTAAAATGGGGAGAGGTCTGTCCATAATAAAGCACTTCTCTGCCTTCCTAACAATGCTATCAACAAGGCAGGTCCTACAGGCCCTAGTTTTGTCGCACCTGGACAACTGTCCAATCGTGTAGTCAGGTGCCACAAAAAGGGACTTGGCACAGAACAGGGCAGCACGGCTGGCCCTTAAACATACACAGAGAGCTAACATGAATATCTCCATGTCAATCTCTCCTGGCTCAAAGTAGAGGAGAGATTGACATGTTGAATGCACCGAGCTGTCTGTTTAAACTATTAGCACACAGCTCGGACACCCATGCATACCCCATAAGACATGCCACCAGAGGTCTCTTCACAGTCCCCAAGTCCAGAACAGACTATGGGAGGCACACAGTACTACATAGAGCCATGACTACATGGAACTCTATTCCACATCAAGTAACCTATGCAAGCAGTAGAATCAGATTGGGGGAAAAAACTGAAAAAAAATAGACCTTATGGAACAGCGGGGACTGTGAAGAAACACACACAGGCACAGACACATGCATACACACACACATGATAACATACACACTATACACACATGTACACATGGATATTGTGTTGTAGATATGCGGTAGTAGAGTAGTGGCCTGAGGGTACACACTTCATGTGTTGTGAAATCTGTTGTGAATGTATTGTAATGTTTTATGTATTGTATAACTGCCTTAATTTTGCTGGACCCCAGAAAGAGTAGCTGCTGCCTTGGCAGGAACTAATGGGGATCCATAATAAATACAAATACAAATACAAGAGAGTCAGTGCAAATAAAAAGGGGGTCAATGTAAATAGTCAGGGTAGCTATTTGATTAACTGTTCAGCAGTCTGCTGGCTTGGGGGTAGAAGCTGTTCAGGAGCCTTTTGGTCCCAGACATGGCAGTCCAGTACTGCTTGCCATGCGGTAGCAGAGAAAACAGTCTATGATTTGGGTGGATTTTTAGGGCCTTCCTCTGACACCCCCTGGTATAGAGGTCCTGGATAGCAGGGAGCTCGGCCCCGTATGCATTACCCTTACGGTTGGATGCCAAGCAGATGTCATACCAAGCCGTGATCCAGCCAGTCAAGATGCTCTCAATGGTGCAGCTGTAAAACCTTTTGAGGATCTGAGACCCTCCTGAGGGGAAAGAGACTTTGTTGTGCCCTCTTCCTGACTATGTTGGTGTGTTTGGACCATGATAGGTCCTTAGTGATGTGGACACAGAGGAACTTGAAGCTTTCGATGTGAATGGGGGCGTGCTCGGCCCTCCGTTTCCTGTAGTCCACAATTAGCTCCTTTGTGTTGCTGACGTTGAGGGAGAGGTTGTTGTCATGGCACCACACTGCCAGGTCTCTGACCTCCTCCCTATAGGCTCTCTCATCATCGTCGGTGATCAGGCCTACCACCGTTGTTTCGTCTGCAAACTTAATGATGGTGTCGTGGGTGAACAGGGAGTGCAGGAGAGGACTAAGCACGCACCCCCTCAATGGCTGCACTACTGTGGCCTTTATAGTCACCATACTATCATCACCTCAGCATTGCTACACATCACTGTGGACCACAGGAACAATAACAGAGGCACTGTGTCTGTCTGTCTATCGGCTGTAGCCTATATTAGATGTTTTAGTGTCTTTTAGCCTGCTACTGGTTAGCTATTAGCGGTCCTGGCTGGCGCTGTGGAGGTGGTGCTATTGTATTTCAGGGAGGGAGAGGGAGACAGTCTGTCTTTGGAAAGTCCTCTGCTTTAGAGAGAAGCCTCCCCGTAATCCCAGATAAAGAGCAGATAAGAGAGAGATAAAGACAGCACTGTTCCTGGGCCTTATCTCTGCTGTTATCTCCCAGCGCAGCGACCGGTAGCACTAGAGCCAGGCAGCAGGCAGGCAGCATCCACGGTTGGCTTCATAACCCCCTACAGACACCCAGAGAGAAGGAAGAGCCCACGTGTGTCTCTACACGACACCCACCACCACCACCGCCCATAACATCAGTCACACCTCATCCAGGTCTTAGGTTTTAAATACCACTATATTGATTTTTAAAGGATGTTTTCCAGTGCCTGGATAAGCACTGTAACAAGCTGGCACCATGTGAAATGAATCACCCTTGTGTTGTTTACAAGGGAAAATGCCACAGAAATGTACTATTTTCTGTCACATGAATACACATAAAAGAAAAACACAGGGGACGGTAATATACGGATGGTGGACTTACCTCTATGTCTGTTAGTAGTTTTATCAAACATGAGCATGGCGTCTTCTACCTGAAAGACAAAAGAGGTAAACAGACATTAGTCTAAGGGCAGATAGGAGAGACATGGTGATGGCCTCTGTACTGTGGAAAAGATGCAAAGATGCTGACAAGTCAAAGAGGGCAAATAGTGTGTATCCTTCAATGGGGGACAATGGACAGTCTTCCTCATGGAACCATAGACAGTTAGAGCCAACCAGGCAGAGACACCTCACTGCACCAACCAACCCCAGCCTCTTCTGCTCTGCACTGCTCTGCCACCAGCCACCAGGCAGCAGCAGGATCCATGATGATATCAACTCTCATCATGTTGGTCAATAAAGCCACACAGAGAGAGACAGACGGCAAATGTTTATCCTCACACATCTCACGACAGATTGGAAGACAGAAATATGTTCCCTATAATTCAGAAGAAGTGCTTAAAAACAGATTTAGGCACACTCATTTTCATTGTGGTTTCTCGTTGAGAGAACAAAAAAAAAGCGAGATGGGAAAAGAAATTGGAGGAGGAAAATAACAGCACCAGACAAAATCACAGAGGGGTAGATAAGGCGAGGCATCTCAATGTCGCTGTGCACCACCCATTCCCCGGTTATGGTCGCTAGGTAACGTGGAGAGGAGCAAGCTGGATCCTGGGGAGGCTTTGGCAGCGCGGTGCAGTGTGGTGTGGTCCGGTGGGGGGTGGTGAGTTCAGGGGGGCGAGACGCGGTGGGAGGGTGGCAGGGCTGGCTGGTAGAGCAGCAACGCGAGGAGGGCCATGGGGAGTGAGGGAGGAGATGGGAAGAGACAGGAGCAGGGGGCTCTGATAGAACTGTCTGAATGGATAAAGAGGAGCTCTGCCAGGCCATGCCACACTGCTGCTGCCACCATACTGCAAAGCTGCCACCCTGCCACAGAATGTAGGCACTAGTCTACTCTAGCGCTCTACCACACCTGCCAGTGCTACTGTACTATAACCACCTCCAAATGGACATGGACCTAAACCACCTGCTTAGCATTGCAGTATGTCATTCATACAGTCTCATATGGTTGGGTGGTAAAAAAGGCAATTGGATGATACATGTCGCCTAGGATTTGCTCTTTTCACACCTATAGTCATTCCCTAGAACACATTTCCGATTAAGAATACAGCTTACTGTACAGTGGTAAATAGTAGTACGTTTCCCTGAGGCTGACATATAATGTCTAGTACAAACTCCCAGTGGCAACACTGGCTCAGCTTTGAAAAATAAATAGGCCTATAGGCCATCAATGCTGTGTATTATAGGCCTCCCACATTCAGTGATGTTAAGATATCCGTGTGTCTGTCTGTCTGTTATTATGACACTGCAGTGGGAGGACAGGTTTGTCAGGCAGCCTATTCAACGCAGGACACAAGTTCAGCAGTGATGGAGTGTTTCACAGTGTGTGCACATCATGAGAGGGTCACACTCCAGCGGCCCGACCGACGCTCGTTGCATTCTCTCTCTCTCCTCTCCCCGAGTCTATAGAATCATCTCCTCTGCTTCAGGGCTTTTCAATGCAGCCATTCAGACAGAGCACAACTCTGTGGCTCCATCTGATAGAAGGTTAAGGACCTCTTCACCGCTCACACAAAACCCCTCCACACAGAGGTGAAGCCCAGCCTCACTCTAGGGAAGGAGAAATATCTCTCTTTCTCTCTCTCTACCATCCTCCTCCCTTCTCTCACTCTTTCCTTTCTCCTGGCTGGGTGAAAAGAAAGGTTCAGTGGATAATGGATGTCTTATCACTATGTAAAAGGGGAGTGGGGACTCCAGTGGAGTGGCTGGCCTTTTGTGACAATGAAGAAAAGAGCCCCAGTCTATTTCTTGTGTGTGGTAAGCTAGCTATAGGCTGGATCACTGTAGGCCACCAAGAAAGAGTACCATGCTCTACAAAGGCAGTCTGGGGCCAAGAAGCCAAACTAGTTCACCTTTAATAAATAATGATCATGACAACATGTCATCATTGAATTACCGCTACACAAACACACTTTACAGGAGAGCATGCACATGGCTGTTGCGCTAACGACTACATGGCAGCTTGTAGCAGCCAGTTAGAATGAGGCAGTGCAGCCAGGTGAAACACGTACAGCCAGTGCCACCAACACTTCCCACCAAGCAGAACATAAAATGCCAACCGTTACCAGCTTGTATCTAAGTTGAATATAGAGCTTGTGCTAGCTAGGGTGATTTACTAAATACTAGTAGAGGTTGAACCTGAGGACAAGGTGGGTTGAGAGTGTATGAGAATGCAGATTGACTCAGGTGGAGGAGGTTTGCAGTCAAAGCAGAAAAAACACAAAGGGAAGGTAATCAAACCCTTGTTTAGATCCCAGGACACCTGGGCGAAGACTAATCCTGTTCCTGTCAGATAATATGATGCTAAACGTCCACTCCCGGACAACCTTTCCACCCGGGCCAATAAATCAACCAAATCCATACGTAAGACTAACATGACAGAAACGCCCAGTCGGTCAGGAATTCAAATGGGCTGCTGTTTGAATGATTTTTCTGAGAACAGAAGCATCAATAAGCAAAGAGACATGTAGCATTTTTGGGCTGAAAAAGCGGCAGCGATAGGGCGAGATTTAAGAGCTAAGGAAATGCACTATGACAGCAGTTTAGATCAGCAGCAATCTCCCTATTATTTACATTCAGCACACAACACAGGTTTCCCTGGGATCTGGGGCTAACACCACCATAGATCCCGTCCACTGTCACTGGAACACAGTGAAGTCTCTGTTGCAACACAATAGGGGAATTATTTTTATGTGACTATTTTGAATCCCTTCCGGTCTACGTCAATGCCCAGTCAGGCCAGAGGAAAGTGAGGGAAAGATGAAGCCTGGAGGGAATCGAAGGGAAAGATGTTCTTGTTTCGTAAGATTGCTGTGTTTTATTAGTCATGACGGGCAGGCAGAGTGCAGACTACTGCTGCTCTGGGTCACAGAAGGGTCATGGAGGGAAGATAACTGAACGCGCTGTCAATGACGTTGAAGTACTATGGGTCTTCTTTCTTATTATATTATTTTACAATGCTCTCGATTAACAAAGCGGCAATAGCTGCTTCAATGACAATGGACAAACTAATGACAACCCTCTCAATTATTTATTTTACAGAGAAAATATATATAATTGTCTCTCAGCTTTTGTCCCTGCAATGTGCAGCATGTAAACTCCAGTGGTTTTTCTAATAGTGCAATAACAAGGAGCAGCAGGCCAAACTTCACTTCCAGGAAACCCTTGTAATTAAACAGCAGTGAGGGAGGTGACAGAGACACACAATATGTCTGACACAAAACAACTTCAGTACACCCCCTCCTCCCCTTCAGTACAGGGACACCATGAAGACAGCAGGGTTGTCTCATAGTGACCAGGCATGGTGGTCGTGTCAACGGGAACAGGAGAGCAGGCCAACATAACTGTACTCCACTCAGGCAGCAAAGCCGCCCACTGTGTCCCTGAGCATAGACAGTAGAGTAGGAGTGGTCATGGCGGGTCCATCCCACACAGAACTACTAGTATGCAAGGCTATACCAGGGACCAGAACCAGTGCTGCTAGAAACTTCCTGAACCCCTCAGGCTGGGAGGCAGCCCTTCAAAAGAGGGTTCAGACACTAATGTTCCATACCAGCTCTACTCCCATCTTGACTTACTGTCTACTAGTCTGTGTTGGTGGAAACTCTCATGTACAGTGGCTTGCGAAAGTATTCACCCCCCTTGGCATTTTTCCTATTTTGTTGCCTTACAACCTGGAATTAAAATGGATTTTTGGGGGGTTTGTATAATTTGACTTACACAACATGCCTACCACTTTGAAGATGCAAAATATTTTTTATTGTGAATCAAACAAGAAATAAGACAAAAAAACAGAAAACTTGAGCACGCATAACTATTCACCCCCCCAAAGTCAATACTTTGTAGAGCCACCTTTTGCAGCAATTACAGCTGCAAGTCTCTTGGGGTATGTGTCATAAAGCTTGGCACATCTAGCCACTGGGATGTTTTCCCATTCTTCAAGGCAAAACTGCTCCAGCTCCTTCAAGTTGGATGGGTTCCGCTGGTGTACAGCAATCTTTAAGTCATACCACAGATTCTCAATTGGATTGAGGTCTGGGCTTTGACTAGGCCATTCCAAGACATTTAAATGTTTCCCCTTAAACCACTCAAGTGTTGCTTTAGCAGTATGCTTAGGGTCATTGTCCTGCTGAAAGGTGAACCTCTGTCCCAGTCTCAAATCTCTGGAAGACTGAAACAGGTTTCCCTCAAGAATTTCCCTGTTTTTAGCGCCATCCATCATTCCTTCAATTCTGACCAGTTTCCCAGTCCCTGCCGATGAAAAACATCCCCACAGCATGATGCTGCCACCACCATGCTTCACTGTGGGGATGGTGTTCTCGGGGTGATGAGAGGTGTTGGGTTTGCGCCAGACATAGCGTTCTCCTTGATGGCCAAAAAGCTCAATTTTAGTCTCATCTGACCAGAGTACCTTCTTCCATATGTTTGGGGAGTCTCCCACATGCCTTTTGGCGAACACCAAACGTGTTTGCTTATTTTTTTCTTTAAGCAATGGCTTTTTTCTGGCCACTCTTCCGTAAAGCCCAGCGCTGTGGAGTGTACGTATGAAGAAACAAAAATGTATGCACTCACTAACTGTAAGTCGCCCTGGATAAGAGCGTCTGTTAAATGACTTAAATGTAAAATGTAAAATGTAGTGGTCCTATGGACAGATACTCCAATCTCCGCTGTGGAGCTGTGCAGCTCCTTCAGGGTTATCTTTGGTCTCTTTGTTGCCTCTCTGATTAATGCCCTCCTTGCCTGGTCCATGAGTTTTGGTGGGCGGCCCTCTCTTGGCAGGTTTGTTGTGGTGCCATATTCTTTCCATTTTTTAATAATGGATTTAATGGTGCTCCGTGGGATGTTCAAAGTTTCTGATATTGTTTTATAACCCAACCCTGATCTGTACTTCTCCACAACTTTGTCCCTGACCTGTTTGGAGAGCTCCTTGGTCTTCATGGTGCCACTTGCTTGGTGGTGCCCCTTGCTTAGTGGTGTTGCAGACTCTGGGGCCTTTCAGAACAGGTGTATATATACTGAGATCATGTGACAGATCATGTGACACTTAGATTGCACACAGGTGGACTTTATTTAACTAATTATGTGACTTCTGAAGGTAATTGGTTGCACCAGATCTTATTTAGGGGCTTCATAGCAAAGGGGGTGAATACATATGCACGCACCACTTTTCCATTATTTATTTTGTATAACTTTTTGAAACAAGTTATTTTTTTCATTTCACTTCACCAATTTGGACTCTTTTTTGTATGTCCATTACATGAAATCCAAATAAAAATCAATTAAAATTACAGGTTGTAATGCAACAAAATAGAAAAAACGCCAAGGGGGTTGAATACTTTTGCAAGGCACTGTACTAGAAAGCATCACTTCATGGGATCAATTCTCCTCGGTGAAAAGAGTGATGGTAAATGACCTCCAGCTTAGCTGACCCTCACTGCAGTCTATGGTCCCACACCTTGACCCCTTTCACCTCACAGCAGTCCATTGTCCCACACCTCGACCCCTTTCACCTCACTGTAGTCCATTGTCCAACACCTCGACCCCTTTCACCTCACTTCAGTCCATTCTACCGCACCTCAACTCCTTTCACCTCATTGCAGTCTATTGTCCCTCACCTCGCCCCCTTTCACCTTACTGCAGTCCATTTTCCCACACCTTGACCCCTTTCACCTCACTGCAGTCCATTTTCCCACACCTCGACCCCTTTCACCTCACTGCAGTCCATTTTCCCACACCTCGACCCCTTTCACCTCACTGCAGTCCATTGACCCACACCTTGACCCCTTTCACCTCACTGCAGTCCATTGTCTCACACCTCGACCCCTTTCACTTCACTGCAGTCCATTGACCCACACCTCGACCCCATTCACCTCACTGCAGTCCATTGTCCCACACCACGACCCCATTCACCCTTACTTGGTCATGATGACACACATCAGTGTATCTGTCATATACACAGTCTATAAGCATGATATTCCTTTATAATGCTAAAACTGAGTGTTGTGAGCAAGGCAAAAGGGTATCAGGTGCATATAAAGCTGTGCTTTCATCAAAGGGATACTGAATTGAATGATAGTGGACTGGAGAGGGCTCCGTAATGAGCTGTATTACTTAGATAAAGGATAGATAAGACAGCCTAAAATATTCAGTCAACCTTAATTATTCAACCAGAATCATACAGTAAATAATTATACAGTATAGGCTATATGTCAACACTAAGGCTATGTCAGTAACTTTTTTTCATGTTGACATTAACAAAATGGCTCGAGAAAAACACTTGAGGAAGACAATTCCTCAAATCTGTCAGAATTAAATATTCATAAGGTCCCCCACTCAGTATCCAAAGAGGTCGCTATGGCGATGCGAACTGATGCATATTCTAACAGGGACCGTTGTGTGTCATAGAACGCCTCCGAACGCCACGGCGATGGACTCAACAGATCCTCCTGCAGCACTGAGCAAAGCCATCAACACGACAAATATGCACAATTTGAGAGGGAGTCACAGAGGGGCGTGTATGACCAATGGACTGACACAGAGAGCAGTAAGGCAGGCTGAATTACTACTATGATGGAGAATCGTCTTCACAGTCCTCCTCTAGCCTAGCCCTGTCTCATTCAGACTTGTGTGATGGTGGCTGGCCTTGGGTTGGGAGAGGAGTAGTCCATACAGTTAGCTAAGTATGAGAGGAGTAGTCCATACAGTTAGCTAAGTATGAGAGGAGTAGTGCATACAGTTAGCTAAGTATGAGAGGAGTAGTGCATACAGTTAGCTAAGTATAAGAGGAGTAGTCCATACAGTTAGCTAAGTATGAGAGGAGTAGTGCATACAGTTAGCTAAGTATGAGAGGAGTAGTGCATACAGTTAGCTAAGTATGGGAGGAGTAGTGCATACAATCAGCTAAGTATGGGAGGAGTAGTGCATACAATCAGCTAAGTATGAGAGGAGTAGTGCATACAGTTAGCTAAGTATGGGAGGAGTAGTGCATACAGTTAGCTAAGTATGAGAGGAGTAGTGCATACAGTTAGCTAAGTATGAGAGGAGTAGTGCATACAGTTAGCTAAGTATGAGAGGAGTAGTGCATACAGTTAGCTAAGTATGAGAGGAGTAGTGCATACAGTTAGCTAAGTATGAGAGGAGTAGTCCATACAGTTAGCTAAGTATGAGAGGAGTAGTGCATACAGTTAGCTAAGTATGAGAGGAGTAGTCCATACAGTTAGCTAAGTATGGGAGGAGTAGTCCATACAGTTAGCTAAGTATGGGAGGAGTAGTGCATACAGTTAGCTAAGTATGAGAGGAGTAGTGCATACAGTTAGCTAAGTATGAGAGGAGTAGTCCATACAGTTAGCTAAGTATGAGAGGAGTAGTGCATACAGTTAGCTAAGTATGAGAGGAGTAGTCCATACAGTTAGCTAAGTATGAGAGGAGTAGTGCATACAGTTAGCTAAGTATAAGAGGAGTAGTGCATACAGTTAGCTAAGTATGGGTGGAGTAGTCCATACATTAGCGATGTATGACCTCCCGAGTGGCCACTAGAGATCCTGGTTCGAATCCAGGCTCTGTCGTAGCCGGCCGCGACCGGGAGACCCATGGGGTGGCGCACAATTGGCCCAGGGAATGGCCGGCAGGGATGTAGCTCAGTTGGTAGAGCATGGCGTTTGCAACGCCAGGGTTGTGGGTTCGATTCCTACGGGGGTCCAGTATGAAAAATAAAATAAAAAAAGAATCACTAACTGTAAGTCGCTCTGGATAAGAGCGTCTGCTAAATGACTAAAAATGTAAAAATGTAAAAATATGAGTGGAGTAGTACAGTTAGCTAAGTATGAGAGGAGTAGTACATACATTAGCGAAGTATGAGAGGAGTAGTACATATAGTTAGCTAAGTATGCAAGGAGGGAGAACTAGACTAGGCCCCGTCCATCAATCCCTCTCTCTGTGCCAGGCTGCAGGGAACTGCCCATTTCGGAGTCATTTTATGAATAGGGCTTCAGCGCGCCAGCCAGCCCGTTCCCCCTCCACCACACTCGAGCAGAGAGCCTCCTATCTCTTCTCTCTTCTACTCTCCTCTTTCTGTCAGAATGGAGTATGCCTGCGAGCCACCTCCACGTAACAGCCGATCGAGCCCTGGCCCCTCTCGTGTGAGGAAGAACCAGATAGGTTGGGAAATATTGTGCTTTCCAGCTCAAATAATAATTGGAGAGGTGAGAAATCCCTATGCCCTGGGGGTAACAGTTTAACATGGAGGACTTACTTAAAGTTATGCCTTTTTCCCCCTGCCAAGGCAAGGCAATCAGCTTTCTCTTTTAGCAGACACATGAATTTCACTGCAGTCTCAAAACCACCCCCATCCTCTTCCTTCTCCCTCTCTCTCTCGTATGCATGCTTGTGTATATGGCAATTATATTAATCAGTAGAAAAAGCGGTTAGTAAATGTGATAATTGGTATGTAAATAAGATCCTCCTGACACTGGCAGGCCCACAATCATGTTAATTTAAAATAAATATAAATATGCCAGTTTTCATTTAGACAGAGAGCAACAGCAGGCAACAACATGTTCAGGAGATGACAACCAAAGTTGCTGTGTTCCTCTCCCCTCTCTCTTTCCCTCTCTCCTTTATTAAATGAGGACTTGCACTGTCTGTATGATCCTTCAGCAGCCCTCCTCTGGTTTTGAAAGGCTGGTTTAACTAGATTTCCATTTCTTCATGCCGATTGATGGCTAACCAAAGAGGCAGAGTGTAAGAAACCAATTCAGGGAGAAGCAATGTCACTTTCTACTGTATGTAATGAAAAAAGTAATTGTATATTTTTTCCCAAGCTGTGAAACTAGGTGATGGCGATGAAGCAGGGAGCTCCACTCCAATTCCCTCTTTGTTAACAGTGAGAATGCTCCTCAGGAATGCAGCTGTCTATGTGTGAACTAACGGTATGATATCCCTTTTAACGTTACGATGCCCACATTCTCTGAATAACCAACTGGAAAATAAAATGTGATAACACGATTTCTCTTTTCATGAATTAATCACGTTCAAGATAGCGTGCTCTGATGTACACGGATCCAATGAACAGAAGCTTGGTCCTCCCAGCTGAGCTGGACATTGTATACTGTGTTATGTATAGGTGTATGATACGGATAAAATACTTTAAAGGTTGAATAGTATTCAATTCAATTACAGCTGCCAATATCCCCCAATATCCCTGCCACCTGCCGTGTTTTACTTAGATTAGGCTTAAGCTCTTTTAAAGGACATTTCAATAATATGACGTTTCACGACACAATGGGAATGAATCAATGCCAATCGAACCTGTTCCCCCCTCCCTTTTCATGCAAAACGCTGTAGTTTGTCTTTCTTGATAGCTCGTCTCTCTTTGTCAGCATTGATACAGGAGCCCCTATTTGAATACAGTTACACATCCCTCTATTTATTAAAGCTTGGTTTAACTTGACAGTTTTGTCTGGGGAGTCTTTAATATGGCTCAGAGAAGCGATCTCAGAGACAGTAGTAGGCTCCAGCTAATATACTTGAGTGATGCTGGTTTCCCAGAGTTATAAAGCAGAACAATAGAGGAGGGGATCTGAAGCGTGAATACAAAGGTGGGATTGTAATGTAGGAGGAAGGAACCAGGGAGAAGCTGGCCCACTGGAGAAGAACACACAATCACTCCATAGGGCTCCTGGAGACGATTAAAACAAAGGGATGGGGAGGGAAAGGTCAGAGGCAGCCAGAGAATAAGGATGAGGTGGGAGCTTTAAATCTCTCTCTCTTTCTCTAGTGAGACAAAGTTTATGTGATTCAAATGCCATTGCAAATGCAGGAGCAGGCACTAGGCATTCTTCACACTTTACACTGAATACTATCTCTGCTTGCAGGAGTATTTTCTCTTTCTAAGAGCTGTAGGTGGAATTTGAAAAGCTGTTTCTGTAGGCACTGCTTTATCCTAAGGAATCATTTCCATCAGAATTGTGTAATAGTGTAACACAATCGAGAGAGGCTTCCATATTATTTGATGTAATAATAAGGTTTTACGCTGCTACTTTGTCTGGTTCTATTTTGAGGGCAGTTCAAGGTTACACAGAAACTGTGCATCACTTCATTCTTGTTACTCAGTGAATGAAACACATTCTCTCTTCTGACTCCAGGTTCAAAGTCGTCTGTGAATAGCCTTGTACTTCCTGGTCTCTTCTCGCTCTTTTAGTAATTCTGTGGATTAAAGACAGAGAACATGCTGCATCCCAAACACTATTGAATCACCCTGGAGGAAATCACAGTAATGATTTGAACTGAGCCGCAACCGGCCCAGCTCTCTTTCCCCAGGCCTTTTCACTTTGCATCTTCTCTTCATTCCCACTGTCCATGTTCTCAGTCTCGCACATTACCAAGTCCACACCAGATATCTGCATTAGTTAGCCCTCTGTCCTTCTGCTGTTTGCTTTACATGGTAAGATCTCTGTTTTTTCTCTGCTTTCCAGACATCTCTGTGGCTGGGTAGGGATCCGTAGGGGAGAGTGGCAGTAAGGTTTGTTAATAGTGAGATCGGGGGGATCGTTGCTCCTTCCTCAAACCTCTGGATCCTAATTACCTCTACTATGATGCTGGCCCCATGCCAGCTGCCATTATTGCGGAGTAGAGTAGAGGCGTGCACGGACGCATGGACACACACGAATATGCACACACGAGCACACACACAGTCTACACACTACACATCCTCAGAATAGCCAACCATAAGATACATTGGTCCAGCAGTGATGGAGAGCGACGTCAAAAACATCCCCACTGATACAGATAGTTGCTTCCTATCCTAGCTCTACACCCCGCTTTAACCCTGCCTGCCAAGCACTTGACTTTAACCCTGCCTGCCAAGCACTTGAACAGAGGAAGGGGATGAGTCACATGAACAGAGGAAGGGGATGATTAACATGAACAGAGGAAGGGGATGATTAACAGGACACAGAGGAAGAGGATGATTAACAGGACACAGAGGAAGGGGATGATTAACAGGACACAGAGGAAGGGGATGATTAACATGAACAAAGGAAGGGGATGATTAACATGAACAAAGGAAGGGGATGATTAACAGGACACAGAGGAAGGGGCTGATTAACAGGACACAGAGGAAGGAAAATGTTCACATGAACAGAGGAAGGGGATGATTCACATGAACAGAGGAAGGGGATGAGTCACATGAACAGAGGAAGGGGATGATTAACATGAACAGAGGAAGGGGATGATTAACATGAACAAAGGAAGGGGATGATTAACATGAACAAAGGAAGGGGATGATTAACAGGACACAGAGGAAGGAACATTTTCACATGAACAGAGGAAGGGGATGATTCACATGAACATAGGAAGGGGATGAGTCACATGAACAGAGGAAAGGGGATGATTAACATGAACAGAGGAAGGGATGATTAACATGAACAGGAGAAGGGGATGATTAACAGGACACAGAGGATTCACCTGAGGTCAGACCCTCTATAGTTGTACTGCAGGCTACATGTAAGATGGGCGGCTCCTGGTGCTAAGTGAAACAATAGGAAGTACTGCTGTATATCAGTCCTCTCAGTGTTGTTGTTAGTTCCTCCCCTTTCACACCAGACCCATTTCAACTAATATACACTGAGTATACAAAACATTAGGAACACATTCCTAGTATTGAGTTGCACCCCCTTTTTGCCCTCAGAACAGCCTCAATCTGTCGGGGCATGGACTCTACATGGTGTCGAAAGCTTTCCACATGTTGACTCCAATGATTCTCACAGTTGTGTCAAGTTGGCTGAATGACCTTTGGGTGGTGGACTATTCTTGATACACACAGGGAACTGTTGAGCGTGAAAAACCCAGCAGCGTTGCAGTTCTTGACACACTCAAACCAGTGTGCCTGGCACCTACTACCATACCCTGTTCAAAGGCACTTACACATTTGTCTTGCCCATTCACCCTCTGAATGGCACACATGCACAATCCACAATCCATGTCTCAATTGTCTCAAAGCTTAAAAATCCTTCTTTAACCTGTCTCCTCCCCTTCATCTACACTGATTGAAGTGGATTTAACAAGTGATATCAATAAGGGATCATAGCTTTCACCTGGATTCACCTGATCAATCTATGTCATGGAAAGAGCAGGTATTCTTAATGCTTTGTACACTCAGTGTACATTAATTGTTTGAGTGAAGCTCATAATAAATACATGATAATATCCCTGTCTGACCCAGCAGAGTCATACCTGAGCTGTAAAAATGTACTGTATAGGGCGTGTTTGATTTATAGATGTAATTAGAATATAGATGTATGGCATTTAGCTCAGGGTATGGTATTGGATGTACTCTATATCACTGTATATAAAGATGTATGAATGACAGGACATGATGTCAGTGGGGCTGATGGTTGATTCCGTCTCCGTCCCAGCCCTGCGCTGTACTGTGAGCTGAGTGTGAGCCATGCTCCTCTTTCTGTCTCTGACGGGCGGCCAGGCGGGCGGCCTGGATCCCGAGCCATCCTCTCTGGGCTGAGCCAGATAAGCAGGTGATTCATCATCAGGCTGAAGCCTACACACAGAGCCTTATCAGCCCTTCCCACAGCAAGGTCTCTGTTTGGAAAGTGACCTGCATTCTCTAACCATCCTCCCCCTATCCCCTCCTCCCTCGCCCCAAACTACCATGACAACATCAGAATTATTATGCTGGCTGATGACAACTGAGCGGATATGTTACAGCAGAATGTCCTTTTAGCCCCAATTTACACGTTCACATTATGAAGCCACAGAAAGATGGTTGAGGAAGGAGAAATGTTCACCAAACCACCCAAGGCTAGGGGTTTAAATGTGTTTTTGTATCCTACTCTTTTGAACAGCGAACGCAATATTAGATGAACACAAAGATTCCATGCATGCAGAGAGAGATTTTGAATAGGCCCATTGTTGAATGTAATATTCTGTTATTCATTCATAAGCCAATTCCAATACTGATGCGTTCTCCATTTTCTCTCACTGAAGACTGAAAATGTGAAATAACAATGACAGCTCAAGGATAAATGACATGATTGTTAGAATGACAAATACTCATTTTGAGAAATAAAAGTTAAAATTTTTCCTAAGGCCCAATTCTTTTGTCTGTCTGTCTGTCTGTCTGTCTGTCACAGAGTGAAGTAACTGTAGGTGGTTGGTAGTGAGTGACTGTGTGACTCAGTGGGGTTGTCCCAGTCATGCTCTGTCTTGTTAGGACTCCTAACTCCTATCCTGCAGTCAGGGGCTGTGGTGTCTGCCTACCCGGGCCCTGGGTGAGTCAATCAGAGGGAGCACAAGTTTGGGGACTCAGTGGGAGGTGTGTGACTGCAGGCAGGGGAGGGCCTCTCTATGGGGCGGGCTCAGCACGACACCCATCACACACACACCGGGAGACCTGCCAATCAGTCTGAAGACTAGACACATTACCATAGTAGACTGTACCAGAGGGGCCAGGAGCCACAGGCCATAGGGCTCACTGCCTGCCTGGTGGTGGGTTATGTTGTTGTGTACATATTTGCTCTAAAGGGAATTTTAAATCCCACTACTTAAAACTCATAGGGACCCCAATGAACCGGTGACAAATACATACATTATTGGTCAAATAGTGTAAATCCTGTGTGTAGCAGTACTGAAACTGACATTTCACTCAAAAAATATATTTTGGAATTTTTTTCATTAGTCTTGGACTTTTAAGAAGCAAAGTGTCATGATGATGTGGCCAGTGACACTTTGCTTCTTAAAGGTCCAACATCTTGATAACTTGACTGCTGACATGCAAAACGTTTTTTGGGACTGTATTTTAAAATTTAAATTTAAAAATTTGTATTTAACCTTTATTTAACTAGGCAAGTCAGTTAAGAACAAATTCTTATTTACAATGACGGCCTACACCGGCCAAACCCGGACGACGCTGGGCCAATTGTGCGTCGCCCTATGAGACTCCCAATCACGGCCGGTTGTGATACAGCCTGGAATCGAACCAGGGGGTCTGTAGTGACGCCTCAAGCACTGAGATGCAGTGCCTTAGAACGCTGCGCCACTCGCAAATACCAAAATATAGTTTTTTGAGCGAAAGGTAAAATAGCAGCATCAGGTTGTTCCTGAAAATACAGACTGATTCCCTGTCTCTCTGTCTGTCCCTGTCTCTCTCCAGCCTGCTATGCTGCCTGCCTGCCGCCATCTCACGAAACCAGCAGTCCTGCTCACGCAGCCCCACTCCCCCGGCCCTGTGATCTCCACTGTGTCAACAGGCAACACAACAAGCCCTGTCATACTGAATCACAGACGCGTTATCCCACCACGCACTGCAAATTATCTACAAATGCATTTAGCATTGTCGTCTACAGAGATTAATGAGATGGTGAGGTAATAATTGCTGATCTCTTTACACCTGACAAGGCATCTCTTGAAAGGTGTTGTTTTTTCCCTCCTTTTCCCCACACTCTCTCCCCTCAGAACACACGACTATGTGTTAACACAAATCTGCAGATATTCTCAGTGAGGCTGGGAATGTAGGAGCAGCTCAGGCAGAGGGAGATCAAAGGCGCCACTGAGAGAGTGGATAAACATGGAAATGTATTCAGCTCATCAGGAAATGTCACAAAGTGCTGTCACTGGCTCCCTATCGCAGTCTATATATCTCTCTTGATCTGGCAGTTATTAGCCATGCTGCGCTGGGCCGGGATGGGCTGGGTCAGGTGGGAGGCCACAGAGCTGTCTTCCTCAGCTTCAGACGGCCATAGCACTAATCCAGGGGTTTGGAATGAGGAGATTCCAGATCCAAAGTCCTCCGTGTGACTCCCCCCTGACGCCCCCACCCCACCTCTCTCCCAGTATTCGTCAGGGTCGGTGATTAGCTGTCACCCCTCCGCAGAGGCAGATAACACCTCACACAGCCTGCCTCAATCCGTTCAGGGAGCACAAAGACACTCACAAACACAAACACACTCACACACACATGAAGTAACACACTTGCACAAGCAAATATATTCTTAAGCTAACTCATAAACACACAGAGTTAGACATTTCTTACATACTTACCAACACTCACACACAGATGCACACACTGTCCAAATGGTTCAATATTTACTCTGTATTCCAAGTACATTTACTCAGACTAAAGCCTTTCTGTACCTCACAGCGTCTCTGGTAACAGTTCACTCTATTGCCTGTTAACTTGAACAGAATTCTCTCTTTTCAAAAAGTGCGTCTCCCAAAGAAAGGGTATCTGAGGCAGTCAGGACTCAGAGAGAGAGCACATCCCCATGTCTAGCCCACTTTCATTCCTTCCTGCGTTTAAAAAGGGGCCTTATTTCAAACGGAGACAGACAGAGCCCTTCCACTGTTCAAAAGTTTTCCTGTGACTAATCCGAAGCCTTAATCACCCTTTCCTGTCCACAGAGAGCTGACAAACTGAAACATGGTGCAGAGTTCTATCAGCTTCAGAACCGTCAGAAAACCCTCGGTGAGCACCTTTGATCATTTATATGATCACCAATGGAGAAAGCTTTTAGGTAAGATGTTATAATGGTTGACATGATCTCTCCGGGTCTCCATAGACCTCCGTACTATTCCAGTGGGTCTCTGAGTAGGAGTAAACGTGTGTACAGAGCTTAGTCCTACGTAAGCACAGCTCCCAGTCAGATCCTATGACAAACATGTCAGCGTGGCTTTTCCAGTAGCCAGCTCCACTTTTTAATGAGAATAATTTTGCTGGAAAGAGCAGGGGACTTTGACTTAACTCCCTGGGAAATTTGCCTATGTGTGTGTTTAATAGCTGTGAGTCAACACAGGGCTGTGTACCATTCTGTTAGAGGAGAGAGACTGGAGCTCCAGCCCACAGTATCTGCTGTCCCTGCTCTGCTCTCCACCCATACTGTAGCAGACCATATTCTGTATATGTTACAGTATGTAGCCCTACACTTGCCTGTCAACCAAATCAATAACCCAGGATGGGATCAATTTAACCTCCCTCCATCCCCATATCATCCCGCTTGTCACAATAAAAGGCAGAATTAAAATGTAGCAGATAAAAAAAACAATTTTCCCTGCAAACCCTTTTTTTCTGGTGCCTATAAGCAGCTTTTCTCAAGGGAAGCTTGAACAATATCGGCTAATCATAGCATTTCTAGAATCAACATATCATCTGTGGGAATCACAACAAGGGCTGATAACTTCCAATGCCACCGCAGTCATGGAGACGTCATTGTGAGGCAGGCGGGGAGGTTGTGAGGCTGCAGTCTGCAGACAGTGATGTGTGAGGCCAGGCGCTAGCTGCACTGCCGCTGTGTGTACATATGGTGAGGCCAACATTACGCTGAGAAAGAGCAACAACAGGAGATAAGCCCTTCTGCCGAGGCCTGTTTTTAAGGCTGATTTGGCAGCTCAGCCCCGTATCAGTTGGCAGGGAGCAAGGCATGCCCCCAATCATTTGTTGATCATTGAATTACAACATGTTTTTTTATTTCAATTTAACACACTTGGATGATTTGCAGAGACATTTGTATCACATAGAAACGCCAGGCTGTGCATTCATCTCAAAGCTAGGGCTCACTCCGCTGGCCAGAAGAGACTAGAGATTCTGTTCTGGCTAAAGTAGTGATATTACAATTTAATATCAAGCTAATAAGGTATTTCTAAGTAATATTTTAGTAATATATTGATTATATAATTATCTTACAACTGTACATTTACCCATTACTTACTATACTCTATATCAGAACATGCAGTTCCAAGAGTAGCTGATCTCAGGTCAGTCAAATAATAATGTCCCCTATGAGTCCTCCTGCCTATAGGCTAAGGTATAATGGCCTGTGGTATAGCTAGGTATGACGTGTGACCAGATTTTTCTCAGGAAAATAAGATGTATGATCTCGATCGAAGGCTTAATGGGTTTTATAGATCAACAGCATGGATTTCCCCTCTGTCTCCATTCCTACCTGGCTTAAGTTTAATTCAACTCAATTAAATCAACTGGTGAGCCCAGGAGTTCACAGAGAACGCAATCACTCATCTTTGGGGAGGGCCACTTCATGAGGGCAAAAACAGCCCTATTTCACACCCACTCAAACAGACACCACTAGCCATCCACTTCAGTAGAGTGGCTCGGTCAATACGGTCTCCATTTTAGAGCCTGTGTTTTAATTACTGGGTGATCGCAAGGTGACATCTAGACTCTCCTTACTGGGAGGGACAGCTTATGGAGCTCGGACCCCAGTCTTCCCTAACTAAGAGCTGGGCTAGGAGGGTTTTACAGATACTAGAAGGCTTTAGACCAAATAAACTCAACGTTTCCTTTACTTGAAAATCATTTAGAGTGTCAGAGTGAATTTGTGTTGTTGATTTGGCTCTGTACTCCAGCACTTTGGATTTGAAATGATACAATGACTACGATGTTAAAGTGCAGACTGTCAGCTTTCATTTGAGGGTATTTTCATCCATATCGGGTGAAACGTTTACAAATTACAGCACGTTTTGTACATAGTCCCCCCATTTTAGGGGACCAAAAGTATTGGGACAAATTTACTTAAATGTGTATTAAAGTAGTAAAATGTTAAGTATTTGGTCCCAGATTCATAGCATGCAATGACTACATTAATGTGGATGCTACCATGATTACGGATAAACCTGAATGAATCGTGAAGAATGATGAGTGAGAAAGTTACAGACGCACAAATATTATACCTCCCCAAAAATGATAACATCCCCTGTTATTGTAATGGTGAGAGATTAGCATGTCTTGGGGGTATGATATTTGTGCATTTGTAACTTTCTCACTCATCATTATTCACGATTCATTCAGGATTATCCATAACCATGGTAGCATCCACATTGATGTAAAAGTGTTTAGAAACATATTCTATTCTTATTTACAATAAAAGTGACTCCAACATTTCACCAAATGTACCATTCATTTATATTTGGCACAAAGTAATCTGAATCGCAACCAAAACAAACAGCAAATGCATCCAACAAATGTGTAAAGCTTGGTGTAGTCATTGTGTGTGTAACGCCCTGGCTCCGGGACTCTGAATATTGAGCCAGGGTTGTTCATTCTTTTGGGTGTATTTCTATGTGTTTGGTCAAGTGACTCCCAATCGGAGGTAACGAGTGTCAGCTGTCGGCTCGTTATCTCTGATTGGGAGCCATATTTAATCTGTTTGTTTTCCGTTGGGGGTTGTGGGTTTTTGTTCATTTTTCAGTAGTTGTCACTGAGGACTTCACGGATCGTGTTTGTTTTGTCGTGTGTTTCAAAATTAAAATCATCATGTTCACTCCCAACGCTGCGCTTTGGTCATACTTCATAGGCGAACGCGACAGAAAAACCCACCACAACGAGACCAAGCAGCAGTTGGATAACGAGTGGTGGAGCCAGAAGAGCGAAGGTTGGGAGAGGACTATGGAGGCCTGGTCCACCGAGAGGAGAGACCCCCAGAAATTTTTTAGGGGGGGGCTCACGACGTCGGGGCAGAAGGTGTACGGCCGGAGGAGTGCAAGAGGTTGGCAGATATGGCCGCCAGTTTAAGGGGGCCACTGGTTACGAAGGGGATGGAAAGTGTGGAGGCACGGCGAGAGGTACTGGGGGTGTTTCCAGTCCGGTCCGGCCCGTTCCTGATCCCCGTGTAGGGCCAGGGGTGTGTGTCCCCAGTGCGGTTCTGTCTGTCCCTGCTCAACGCACCAAGCCTACGGGGTGCGTCGCCAGCCCAGCTCGGCCTGTTCCTGCGCCCCGCACCAAGTCTGTGGTGCGTTTTGCCAGCCCAGCCCGGCCTGTCCCTGCTCCACGCACCAAGGATACGGTGTGCGTCGACAGCCCAGCCCGGCCTGTCCCTGCTCCACGCACCAAGGATACGGTGTGCGTCGACAGCCCTGCCCGGCCTGTTCCTGCTCCACGCACCAAGGATACGGTGTGCGTCGACAGCCCTGCCCGGCCTGTTCCTGCTCCACGCACCAAGGATACGGTGTGCGTCGACAGCCCTGCCCGGCCTGTTCCGGGCACTCGCACCAGGGATACGGTGCGCGTCGCCAGCCCGACCCGGCCTGTTCCGGCCACTCGCACCAGGGATACGGTGCACGTCGCCAGCCCGGCCCGGCCTGTTCCGGCCACTCGCACCAGGGATACGGTGCGCGTCGCCAGCCCGACCCGGCCTGTTCATGCCACTCGCACCAGGGATACGGTGCGCGTCGCCAGCCCGGCCCGGCCTGTTCCTGCCACTCGCACCAAGCCAGGGGGGCGAGTCGTCAGCCTGGTAAGGCCCATTCCTGTTCCACGCACCAAGCCAGGGGCGCGTGTCGTCAGTCCCGGCTCCGGCCAGCGGGGCTAGACAGGACCGGGGGTACTTTGGGGGTTGGAGAGGGAGTGGGGATCAGGGCCGGAGCCGGAGCCGCCGCCGAGGAGGTGTGCCCACCCAGCCCTCCCTTGTGTAGCCCTTGTTGAGGCGCGGTCGCGGTCCGCGCCTTTAGGGGGTACTGTAACGCCCTGGCTCGGGACTCTGAATATTGAGCCAGGGTTGTTCATTCTTTTTGGGTGTATTTCTATGTGTTTGGTCAAGTGACTCCCAATCGGAGGTAACGAGTGTCAGCTGTCGGCTCGTTATCTCTGATTGGGAGCCATATTTAATCTGTTTGTTTTCCGTTGGGGGTTGTGGGTTTTTGTTCATTTTTCAGTAGTTGTCACTGAGGACTTCACGGATCGTGTTTGTTTTGTCGTGTGTTTCAAAATTAAAATCATCATGTTCACTCCCAACGCTGCGCTTTGGTCATACTTCATAGGCGAACGTGACAGTGTGCTATGAATATGGGACCAAATACTTAACTTTTTACTACTTTAATACACATAACTGAATTTGTCCCAATTCTTTTGGTCCCCTAAAATGTGGGGACTATATACAAAAAGTACTGTGATGTCTACCCTCAAATTAAAGCTGACAGTCTGTACTTTAACCTCATTGTGATTGTATCATTTCAAATCCAAAGTGCTGGAGTACAGAGCCCCAAAAATATTGCACTGTCCCAATACTATTGGAGCTCACTGTATGTGAAGTGAGAATATGAGAGTAAAATCTTGGCAGTTGTGAGGAGGGAATCTCCTTGACTGAACCCTCTCCCTCCTCATGGGCAGCCAACAGTCAACAGCCAGCACAGGAAACCTCTCATACATACATCACATCCAATGGCACTTCTCCTGCTTACATCAACACATGAACGCCCCCTCCACCAGTTCCATATTTCATGAGCTACGATGGTAAATAGGCAGGCTATAGTAAACACGCTGCTCACAGCAATGGCAATTCACTTTTGAATAATGCATCCCTGTGGGTTTCCTAATGGATTGAAAGCTTCCCTGTTTGAAGAGAGGTGAGCAATAACCAACGCTAAAATAATAAACACAATTAATGAGCAGTAGTGAATACTCCTGGTTAAAAAGGAACTGGATACTTATATCCTCCACCTAACCTTTGTCTTTGGTCAGATTAATTAATTAATTAATTTACAGTATGTTTATTTTCATAAAAATACATATTTTATTTTACCAGGTTTAATGAATGCGAGAGCCGGGTTTTTGAGTCTTGATTGCACATTTCACAGATGTGTAAATGATGCAGTGGGAGGCTGTGAAAGAGGCTTTGATCTGCTATTCCACCAGCCACGTTCTACAACCAAAGAAAGGGGTGAAAACCCTTAGCTCAGACAAGCCTTATGTAATCTACCTCTACCCTCCGTTCTACTAGCGAATGTGCAATCATTGGAGAATAAACTCGATGAGCTCCGTTCGAGACTATCCTATAAAAGTGATCTGAAGAACTGTAATATCCTATGTTTCTCAGAGTCGTGGCTGAACAAGGACATGGAAAATATAAATCTAGCTGTTTTTTCTATACATCGGCAGGACAGAACGGCAGCGTCGGGTAAACTCAAGAGGGGTGGTGTGTGTCTCTTTGTTAACAACAGCTGGTGCGCGATCTCTAATATTAAGCAAGTCTCGAAGTTCTGCTCGCCTGAGTTAGAATGCCTCATGATAAGCTGTAGACCATACTATTCACTAGTGCTGAGCGATGATCTGACATTTAGTATTTTTTCAGGTTTTTAAAGAACTAATTGACCGACGTTGGTTCAATTACTTAAATTCCATTTATAAAATTTTTGGTGAGCCCAATGCGCCGTTTCTCTAGAGAGAAATCAAATCATTCACGAGAGAAATGATGTCAAGATCTATTTGGGACGCTGGGCTGAAGGGAGTTGTAGTTCTCATTAAGCAAATATTCATCCTAGTTCAGCGAAAGGATGTAGTAATTAACTACAATGACTATAATAACTCTACCCTCCTGATTCCTGCTTACAAGCAAGAACTCAAACAGGAAGTACCAGCGACGCGCTCAATACGGAAGTGGTCCAGTGAAGCGGAAGCTAAGCTACAGGACTGTTTCGCTAGCACAGACTGGAATATGTTCCAGACAATTAAGACCTTTAAACAGGTTAACATTCACAAGGCCGCAGGCCAGAAGGATTACCAGGTACTCAGAGCATGCACTGACCAGCTGGCAAGTAACTTCACTGACATTTTCAACCACTCCCTGACCCAGTCTGTAATACCTACATGTTTCAAGCAGACCACCATAGTCCTTGTTCCGAAGAACGCCTATATTTTTCGTAGCTGTCTATCTACCACCACAAACCGATACTGGAATTAAGATTGCACTCAATGAGCTGTATAAGGCCATAAGTAAACAGGAAAATGCTCATCCAGAGGCAGCGCTCCTAGTGGCCGGTGTTTTTAATGCAGGGAAACTTAAATCCGTTCTACCTCATTTCTACCAGCGTGTTAAATGTGCAACCAGAGGGAAAAAAACTCTAGACCACCTATACTCCACAAACCACAGAGACGCATACAAAGCTCTCACTCGCCCTCCATTTGGCAAATCTGACCATAACTCTATCCTTCTGATTCATGCTTATAAGCAAAAACTAAAGCAGGAAGCACCAGTGACTTGGTTAATAAAAAAGTGGTCAGATGATGCAGATGCTAAGCTACAGGACTGTTTTGTTAGCACAGACTGGAATATGTTCCGATCAGTCACTGGCTTCATCAATAAGTGCATCGATGACGTCGTCCCCACAGTGACCGTACGTACATACCCCAACCAGAAGCCATGGATTACAGGCAACATCCGCACTGAGCTAAAGGGTAGAGCTGCCGCTTTCAAGGAGCGGGACTCTAACCCGGACGCTTATAAGAAATTCCGCTATGCCCTCCGACGAACCATCAAACAGGCAAAGAGTCAATACCGGACTAAGATTGAATCGTACTACACCGGCTCTGACACTCGTCAGATGTGGCAGGGCTTGAAAACTATTACAGACTACAAAAGGAAGCACAGCCGCGAGCTGCCCAGTAACACAAGCCTACCAGACGAGCTAAATCACTTCTATGCTCGCTTCGAGGCAAGCAACACTGAAGCATGCATGAGAGCACCAGCTGTTCCGGATGACTATGTGATCACGCTCTCCGTAGCCGATGTGAGTAAGACTTTTAAGCAGGTCAACATTCACAAGGCCGCAGGGCCAGATGGATTACCAGGACGTGTACTCCGAGCATGTGCTGACCAACTGGCAAGTGTCTTCACTGACATTTTCAACATGTCCCTGACTGAGTCTGTAATACCAACATGTTTCAAGCAGACCACCATAGTCCCTGTGCCCAAGGACACTAAGATAACCTGCCTAAATGACTACCGACCCGTAGCACTCACGTCTGTAGCCATGAAGTGCTTTGAAAGGCTTGTCATGGCTCACATCAACACCAATATTCCAGAAACCCTAGACCCACTCCAATCTCTATTGCACTCCACACTGCCCTTTCCCACCTGGACGAGGAAGAGGAACACCTATGTGAGAATGCTGTTCATTGACTACAGCTAAGCGTTCAACACCATAGTGCCCTCAAAGCTCATCACCAAGCTAATGATCCTGGGACTAAACACCTCCCTCTGCAACTGGATCCTGGACTTCCTGACGGGCCGCCCCCAGGTGGTAAGGGTAGGTAACAACACATCTGCCACGCTGATCCTCAACACGGGGCCCCCTCAGGGGTATGTGCTCAGTCCCCTCCTGTACTCCCTGTTCACCCATGACTGCATGGCCAGGCACGACTCCAACACCATCATTAAGTTTGCTGATGACACAACAGTGATAGATGAGACAGCCTATAGGGAGGAGGTCCGAGACCTGGCCATGTGATGCCAGGATAACAACCTCTCCGTCAACGTGATCAAGACAAAGGAGATGATTGTGGACTACAGGAAAAAAAAGAGGACTGGTTGCATCACCGCCTGGTATGGCAACTGCTCGGCCTCCGACCGCAAGGCACTACAGAGGGTAGTACGTACGGCCCAGTACATCACTGGGGCCAAGCTTCCTGCCATCCAGGACCTCTGGCGGCAGGTAGCTTAGTGGTTAAGAGCGTAGTACCAGTAATCGAAAGGTCGCTGGTTCTTATCCCCGAGCCGACTAGGTGAAAAATCTGTTGATGTGCCCTTGAGCAAGGCACTTAACCCTAATTGTTCCTGTAAGTCGCTCTGGATAAGAGTGTCTGCTAAATGACTAAAATGTAAATGTATACCAGGCGGTGTCAGAGGAAGGCCCTCAAAATTGTCAAATACTCCAGCCACCCTAGTCATAGACTTTTCTCCCTGCTACCGCACGGCAAGCGGTACCGGAGCGCCAAGTCTAGGTCCAAAAGGCTTCTCAACAGCTTCTACCCCCAAGCCATAAGACTCCTGAACAGCTAATCATTGCTCCCCGGACTATTTGCACTGCCCCCCCACCCCCCTCTTTTAAGCTGCTGCTACTCTGTCTATTATTTATGCATAGTCACTTTAACTCTACCCACATGTACATATTACCTCAATTACCTCGACTAGCCGGTCCCCCCGCACATTGACTCTGCATCGGTACCCCCTGTATATAGCCTCCCTACTGTTAATTTATTTTACTGCTGCTCTTTAGTGGTTTGCTTTTATTTTTTTTACTAATCACTTTTATTTTTTTTATTCTTTAAAAATTGCATTGTTGCTTAAGGGCTTGTAAGTAAGCATTTCACTGTAATGTCTACACCTGTTATGTAGACTGTTACTGTTATTCGGCGCATGTGGCAAATAACATTTTATTTTATTTTATTTGAAATACCAAATAGATGATTGTTGAGTTGTGACTCTCATTGAAAAGCACAGAGACCAGCCAGCCATATCGCAATATTTAAAAATACAATCACGGAAGAACAGTTTGGAAAACAAATGGCTATTGCTGTTAAGATACTCCAATCTGTATTTTAGTTATCAAATTTCTCAACTTAAGTCGCTCTGGATAAGAGCGTCTGCTAAATGACTAAAAATGTTATTTATTTTTTTATATTTAAAAAAAGTAGCCTATCTTATTGGCACCAGTAGAGAGCATCGGCCATATCCACGGTGAGTGTGCATATTCACTGTCTTTATCATTGGGTCATTTTTGTTGCATTAAAAAATATTCTGTTAATGTCTCCAGTCATATAAAGTGTAGTAGAATTGCATGAAAAGTGTTTATAAAAGGCATTTTCCTGTGTAAAGAAAAGAGTAGGCTATCTGATTTAGCCTATAACCTAGGCCTACTCTAAGCCACTATGCACTGCATTGAACAGTCTTTTTTGCGAACAGCGATTGAGTTATATTATTAGCCTAAATTATGACTATCCAATCTGATCATCACATTAGGAATAGTAGGCTATCTTACATAAGTCTGCAAATGTGAGGATGCATGGAATGCTTTATTATAAAGGTACATTTTTATGGTGAAAATTAGCTTCCCCAAACTTGAAACCCACGCACTGCCTACGTTAGAATAACTGCCCACATTTACTTTTCCTCAGCCAACAAGACGAGTAACGAACAGCAAAATCACTAGCCTATGTCAATCTACTATCCCCCCATAGTAGAAAAGTTTACCTATTCTATTGGTCAGCTTGTCGTTCTGTGCAATAAATAAATAGTCTATTCCAAACAGACTCTGGGACATTTGTGGGACGATTGATCTCAAATTCATCCAACCAGTAGGCCTAGGCTACAGCCAAACAAATTAAAAAGCATTGAGGCTCATGCAACAGATAGGAAAGTTTAGCATAAAATGTTGATCAACTATTATTTATTCACATCATAAGTGCAGCAATGCGCACAAGGCAGTAGGTTATGCGCGAATGTTTGTTCCATAATGCAATTAGCGGGAAAACACCAATGTGAGCGGTTTAATGTGACAGAGATTAAAATACCTGGTAGAAATTTTGAAAGAGGGGAGATCTAAATAGGCCTATGCAACAACTAGCATGGTTTGCTAATATGACTAGGATTGTGCCTTTGGCTACTGGACAATGAAAGAAAGTTGATTTGAAAACCAATAGATCATGAGAGAAAAAGACTACTGGTTTCAATTGCATACGGAAGTCTTTATAAAATAATTGCCTGCACGTAAGGTTCGATTTTGGCTCGGCTACGTTGAAGCAAGGTAAGACATGCCTCATAATATGTAGTAAAATGTTCAGATTTCAAACAATTAAGTATATGTTTTCAAAATGCATACTGCTTCCAGCTCATTGCAAAGTGGTGTGTTACGCACTGAAGTCTGCCTAGTTGCCTATACACTTGAAAGGCAAATGGGAAGCGCGCTTCCATTACCAGTTGAGAAATAAAATAGCTATTTTAAAATCGTGACCATTGTTTTTTTTACACATGACTGCCTTTAGAATTGTTCCGCAATGATTGGGCTTATTAAAGCAGCAGCAACAAACAGCTGTTTGAGCTGTATCAGCAGCTCTCGCGCTATAGCGACTTGTATTTTAATCAACGAATAGGCTCAAATGTATAATTTTTTGCAATGGGATCTTTTTTTTCTTCGGACAATTGGCCGGTGGTAATTTTATTCATGGGCTTTTAATTGTTTTTATTGCCCAAAAGGCGGCTATTACCGGAAAACGGAAACCCTGCCCCCACAGCTTGACTGTAAATCAAACAAATATCTTGTTTCAAAGCCTATTCTGACTGAGTCTCAGCAAATCCACCAGACTGATAGGTCAAACAATGAACAAAAACATGTTTTCCTTCTTTTTTTTTTTCTTTTTTCTTTCTTTCTCTTAACTGAGATCAAAGCTGTGCAGTCACAGCAGTAGCCACTACCACCTCACCCTGTGGGAATACTTCACATCCACTTGAAGAACCAAAACAAAGCCAAGCTTTACTCAGTCTGCTCCCGCACTCCCAGGGCACATCACGCTGCATTCTGGCACCGCTTGAAAAGAAATTGCCCAGCCACCTCTGATAATTCCAAGCTGAACGTAATGGGAAGAAATGGACTGTGTGTTTTTTTAAAGGGTGCAATAGGGCATGTGTGGGTTTATACACCAAAATAGAATCTTAATCTCCATTATAGGGGCCATTATTATTGCTGGGCATCATCATCTGAGCAGGGGAGAGTAGAGTAATTTACTGTTCTGGGTGAGGTAAGAGCATTAAGGTAGAAATACTCCATGCTTATGTTGTAGTCCAGCACCAGCATCACACTGGCCACTATAAGGCCTTTTAATAACATGAGCAATCAGGTGATAAAAATCAGTTAGCCCCCTGGTAGCAGACACAGCAGACCAGGGTTAGAGAGCACTGGCTTTACAACACGATCATAGACAAAGAAGTAGACCAGCACTGAAACTCAAATCTGCATAGGGGTGAGATCTGCACTCTTAAATACAGGGGCTGACTGCTCACAGAGAAAGGTACATTCTTACTGACCAGCCAAAGGGAACTGCTTCTTCTGAATACACCACTTTCACTTTGACGTCTAGCTGGGAGCTAGAACAAGAGTGGCAGAAAGAGATAGCTTTCCAGAGGGATACAAAAATTAAGAAAACAGCTACATTTACTTAAAATAAGCCGGTGCTTTCTGGCATTTGGGTCTTTAGCATGGCTGTGCTGTGACGACAGCGTGATGCCTGCCTGGAGAGTCTTTAAACCAGGGCAGTGTCCCGGGCAGAGAGTCCTGCGGAGGGGGCGGTGCTGCTGAAAGTGTGAGACTGAGACACATGGCATGGCTATCTCCACTCTGACGCCTCCAGAAGGCCAGAGACAGATTCTACTGAGCCCCACATGCCCAGCCTCACAGCCTCACAGAATCACAGCACACAGACCACGGATTTGCCTGATTGGAGCCCCCCAACCAGGATCCAATCAAACCTCACCGCCAGCCCAGCGGGGGCAGAGAGAGAGGAGCATCATGGGAAGTGGCTGCTTTGCGAATGAACAACGCAGGCTTCAGCTCAACTTTCCCAGTGATTGTAGCAGCGCTGCCTGAGAGAGATACATAATAGCACTGTGGCTACAGAGGGGAAATTCCACATCCATCAATTCCATTAATACCTTAATCAAACAGTGAATATTAGGAAAGGCTGAGGAAGTGCAGAGCGGGGCTCCGGTGGGACCGGGGGGCAGACATGCACACCAAACAAGAGTGGAAGTTGGTTGGGGGAGGCTGGGAGGCTGGGAGGGTGCTGGTAGTGCTGAGAGGTCTCGGTGGGCGCCTGGATAAATTAATTAGGATAGAAACAGGAAAACCTGTCTCATATCAGAGATCACGCTGGGGAAAAAACGTTCTCCCGCTGAGATCTCTGGCCTTTATTGATCGCCACTAAACCCTTCAACTGGCACTCTATGATATATTCATATTGCAATTCTGACAGCTATTTGGTGAAGTTCTTTCAAAATATTACAGTTCAATGATGGTTCGCTAAAAGGGCATCATTAACCACAGGCAGGCTGAGGCCTTACAGTAAGTAAGCAGGAAGGAGGAGGCCGTACCCAGGCCAGGCCTCCCTCTCTCAGCCTGTCTCCTTTTGATCAACACACACATGGCCACGCTACTGCCTCATCATCAAACATCCCACAGTCCTCTAGTCCTTCAGTCTGAGGGGCCAATCAGTGATTCCTGTCCCCCTCCAATAGGCCGGGGGGATGGTGGCGGCATGGCGGCAAGGAGTGTATGGGTTTCTAGAATCACTCACTGGTCAGTGAGCATGCAGTGATATTCAGCCAGCTTTAGCATAATGCTCCAGCTTAACGTGTGCTGGCTAATTTGCCAACAGGCTCGTTTGTGAACAATCTCCCTGGCTGTTCTGGATGGCAGCATGGCATGATGGGATGGTGGAGCCCCCATTAGCAGAGACAGACTGCAGGGCCTGGGTGTTAACATAGATGTGCACAGGAGCGCGTAGAAGTGTACGAGCCCCTCCTTCTCAATCTCCATCTCCATTGCCAGCACATCCACCTGCGTTCCCAATGCATTGTGGTCAATGCGATAATAACATAGACACAAGGCCATAAATATTAGGAGACAAAAGCTTGTAATTAGAGCAGGGTGTATTAGTATTTGCATAACGTTGCAATTATATTTTCCCGTTCTCTATCAGCCTTGGTAATCACTTGTCTCCAACAGTTTAATTACAGCTCGGCGATGAATACTTAACATGATTAGATGTTATACCTTATTGTTGCTTGTGGCATATTACATCAATTATATTAACAGTTATTTTTTCATGGGGGGTGAGCAGGAATGTGATATGGCAGTGGGGACACAAGTGAGTGACAGAGTCTTCTTAAGGACTTAATTTTAACGAATAAAATAATCAATATAAACTGAGGCGATAGCACACCACACCACGGCGAGGCACACACAGAGCTGCAGGTCTTTTGCATAATTGCAATGAAAAAGTGCATTGGCCTGACTGATTGAATTCAATCTTGGTAATTGTGGCATAAACAATGTAGTTGACTGTCACGGCGACTGTGCTGTCAACAATCCAGTCAGTTTTCTTTCTTTCTGGCCTGCCTGCCTGTTTCTAACCCAGTATGCAGATACACCGCAGCCTGCCTGCCGTGCGATCAATATAATTACATGGTGTGTGTTAACTGAGGGGCGCACAACCCCCCCCAGAGTACCCTGTCACTCTGCATCAGAGCTGATGGAAAACCCCTGAGACAAGAACAACCACCACCACCAAAACCACCATCCACCCAGCAGCCAGCTCCATCCACTCAATAACCCCCCACTGAAACCAATATATTTCTAAACCTACATCAGCGCTATCATCAACCAAGATCCCAACCACTCTCCTCTATTCATAAATACAACCAGCCCTCACCCTCTACCCAATCCCCCGCCTCCCTCCATGGATATACACCCCATAGCCAACCTCCACCACTTTACCTACCGCCTTCCTTCATCCTCTCCCAGTCATCAGCTCAGAGAGGAGAGCTTAATGCCAAAGTGAATGTCTTTCTCAGCCTCCCCTTGCGCTAACTGCTATTAACATATTGCATTGCAGAGCCAAACTAAACTGTAAATAAAAGACAACGGCGAAGCTGATTTGGGAGAAGGCGCTGATTTGGGAGAAGGCGCTGATTTGGGAGAAGAGTGCTGCGAAAGATAAAATGTTCCACATCTAAATTCTGCATGAATAGGTTTCCCTTTAGTGAGCATTATGTAGGCAATGGCCCATATCAAAGTATTTGTTCTGCTGTATGGCTGTATGCTGTGATTTATAGACCTAGGAAGCACATATTTCATGTTGGAGCTTCAGTGATGCTGCTGTCATGGACACATGGGGGTATTTGAAACCGGTATATTTGGGGGGTGTAAAGGAAGGGGTACAGCTCCAGCCCTCTACCTCTGGGGTAGCACAGCTCCTGCACACTATGGGTCCCAGTGCCTGTGTGCCCCCTGGCCCTCTGGCCCCCTGCCCTGCGTGCAGCTGGGTTTCCGGGGGCAACCCGGGGGGAGCGGGTGCTGGAAAGGGCACCCAGTGCTGGGGCTTTTGTATGCTAATGTGACCTCCAGCCCCCCAGGAGTCCTCAGCCCATAGCCCTGAGCCTGGCTCTATGGTTGTGTAGCTGCCACAGGCTGCAGACGACCAAACACAGCAGCATGCCACACGCAATCTCAACCACATCCAGATCCAGATTAGAAATGTCAGGAACAGACTCTGCCTGTGTCATGTGCAGCCCCCACCTCATTTTTCTTCTGTCAATTTATCTATCCATTAATAAACTCAATTATGTTGAATAATTCATATCTGCCTAACCCCTGGGGATGTGAGGGGAGGAGCTAGAGAGAGTGGTGGAGAGAGTGATGGGAGAGAGAGAGAGAGAGAGAGAGAGAGAGAGAGAGAGAGAGAGAGGCTGTCAAACTGTCTTGAGTGAAAGAGCAAGTGAGTGGCATGAGTGAGTGAGTGAGTGAGTGAGTGATGGAAGAAGGGAAGTAGTGAGGGAGAAAGTGAATATGAATATACATTAAGTAAGTACACTGCTTTATTGTATATAAATACATTGTATATACTTGGCTGCTTCCATATGTTCCTTCAACCCCACCTGGAACCTACTGCAGTCCTGTATGTTATCATGTCTCTGGATCCACTGGGGGGCTGCTTATGCACTTACTACTTATTACAATCTCCTGTGGCATATGTACTCTCTCTCTCTCTCTCTCTCTCTCTCTCTCTCTCTTTCTCTCTCTCTCTCTCCACCTCTCTCGCACTCTCTTTCTCTTTCTCTCACACACACACACACACACACACACACACACACACACACACACACACACACACACACACACACACACACACACACACACACACACACACACACACACACACACACACACACACACACACACACAGGCCAAGGATTCCTTTCACTGGTACAGCACCATTTATTAAAGCTCCTCTGAAGGTCCTGGCAGTCAGCCACAGTGAGACATGACTTTGGATCCCATTCATGTCCCCATCACATCAACAGAGTAAACTGTTTCTAAGTGTCGATCCACGAAAGCCATTATTGGACAGCCTGACTATAAATCAGCTTTTATCACTGTCAAATTCTATAGAAGGGAAAATAAAAAAAATTTCTCACTTGACCAGATTGTCAACACACTCCAGCCAATCCAAACAGCTACTGAAGGATTATTTTCACTTTCTAAGACATTTTATGGAGAGAGGAGGGGCCACACTACCTCTCTTTCTCTCCACTGTGCCTGCCCCGCTCTCTCTCGATCTCTCGCTCTCTCTCTCTCTCTCTCTCAATTTAATTTAAGGGGCTTTATTGGCATGGGAAACATTTGTTTACATTGCCAAACAACAACAAAATTAACAGTAAGCATTACACTCACAAAAGTTCAAAAAGAATAAAGACATCTCTCTCTCTCTCTCTCTCTCTCTCTCTCTCTCTCTCCACACACACTCTCTGTGTTCTGCTGTATTGGATGTGAGCTGCTGCTACGGTGGGTTCATGGCCTGTCTAGTGGCACACGACAGCTTGCAGCTCCACCAAAATGACAGATGCTGTGCACATGTCTCCCTTTGAAGCCCCTAGCATTTCCACCTGAAGTAATTCCTTCCTCCCTAACAGCTTTATTTTAATACCAGCCCTGTTTAATTAAATCCACAATTTTAATGCAAAGCTGAGCTCCATGTAAAAGTCCCATAATGAACACTGACCCTGACGTCTGCTGCTGCCTGCCTGGCTGCGAGGCTGTCTGTTCCTCGGCCTCTGACTCAGCCTACTGTCTCTACACTGTTTAATTTATCAGTAAAGTTATTAGAGAGCAGCTTTGAAGACTAGTCGGAAGGTCTCCATTATGCACTGAGAAATCCATCATTTTCTCTCTGAGTGGAGCATGAGGTGTGGAGAGGCCAAGGGTGGGTGGGAGGTTGCGGGGGCGGGCGGGCAGGGAGGCTGGAGCTCGCTCTGCAATGTGGAGCCGTGGGAGGGAAGGACCCCTACTGAGGCTGGCTCCAGACTCCAGACCACCTCCCTTTTTCAGGCTCAGCCACAGCTAATGGGGCTGACTGGCCACTCTCTCACTGGGCAGCCATTACAAAGGACTAATAGTTGAACAAAGAAGAGGACTGGGTCTCTATACCATTAGAGAGGGGGATGAACTACATCCGCCTCTGTCTCCCTCCTCTGTCTCCCTTCTCTCTCTGTCTCTCTCTCTATATATAGTAGTGTGAAAAAGTGTTTGCCCCCTTCCTGATTTGTTATTTGTTTGCATGTTTGTCACACTTAAATGTTTCAGATCATCAAACAAATTTAAGTATTAGTCAAAGATAACACAAGTAAACACAAAATGAAGGTTGTTATTATTAAGGGAAAACAAAATCCAAACCTACATGGCCCTGTGTGAAAAAGTGTTTGCCCCCCCTGTTATAACACAACTCAACTGTGGTTTATCACACCTGAGTTCAATTCCTCTAGCCACACCAAGGCCTGAAGTAGACCAAAAGATCCTCAAAAGCTAGACATCATGCCGAGATCCAAAGAAATTCAGGAACAAATGAGAAAGAAAGTAATTGAGATCCATCAGTCTGGAAAAGGTTATAAAGCCATTTTAAAGCTTTGGGACTCCAGCGAACCACAGTGAGAGCCATTATCCACAAATGGCGAAAACATGGAACAGTGGTGAACCTTTCCAGGAGTGGCCAGCCGACCAAAATTACCCCAAGAGCGCAGCAATGACTCATCCAAGAGGTCACAAAAGACCCCACAACAACATCCAAAGAGCTGCAGGCCTCACTTGCCTCAGTTAAGGTCAGTGTTCATGACTCCACCATAAGAAAGAGACTGGGCAAATATGGCCTGCATGGCAGAGTTCCAAGACGAAAACCACTGCTGAGCAAAAAGAACATTAAGGCTCGTCTCATTTTTGCCAGAAAACATCTTGATGATGCCCAAGACCTTTGGGAAAATACTCTGTGGACTGACGAGACAAAAGTTGAACTTTTTGGAAGTTGTGTGTCCCATTACATCTGGCGTAAAAGTAACACCGCATTTCAGAAAAAGAACATCATACCAACAGTAAAATATGGTGGTGGTAGTGTGATGGTCTGGGCCCGTTTTGCTGCTTCAGGACCTGGAAGACTTGCTGTGATAAATGGAACCATGATTTCTGCTGTCTACCAAAAAATCCTGAATGTCCGGCCATCTGTTCGTGACCTCAAGCTGAAGCGAACTTGGGTTCTGCAGCAGGACAATGATCCAAAACACACCAGCAAGTCCACCTCTGAATGGCTGAAGAAAAACAAAATGAAGACTTTGGAGTGGCCTAGTCAAAGTCCTGACCTGAATCCTATTGAGATGCTGTGGCATGACCTTAAAAAGGCAGTTCATGCTCGAAAACCCTCCAATGTGGCTGAATTACAACAATTCTGCAAAGATGAGTGGGCCAAAATTCCTCCACAGCGCTGTAAAAGACTCATTGCAAGTTATCGCAAACGCTTGATTGCAGTTGTTGCTGCTAAGGGTGGCCCAACCAGTTATTAGGTTGTAGGGGGCAATCACTTTTTCCACACAGGGCCATGTGGGTTTGGATTTTGTTTTCCCTTAATAATAACAACCTTCATTTCAAAACTGCATTTTGTGTTTACTTGTGTTATCTTTGACTAATATTTAAATTTGTTTGATGATCTGAAACATTTAAGTGTGACAAACATGCAAACAAATAAGAAATCAGGAAGGGGGTAAACACTTTTTCACACCACTGTATATTTCATTTCAATTTCAATTTAAGGGGCTTTATTGGCATGGGAAACATATGTTCACATTGCCAAAGCAAGTGAAATAGATGACAAACAAAAGTGAATTAAACAATAAAAACATTTACAGTGAACATCACACTCACAAACATTCTAAAAGAATAAAGACATTTCAAGTGTCTATATACAGTGTTGTAATGATGTGCAAATAGTTAAAGTACAAAAAGGAAAATAAATAAACATAAATATAGGTTGTATTTACAATGGTGTTTGTTCTTCACTGGTTGCCCTTTTCTTGTGGCAACAGGTCACAAATCTTGCTGCTGTGATTGCACACTGTGGTATTTCACCCAATAGATATGGGAGTTTATCCAAATTGGATTTGTTTTCAAATTCTTTGAGGGTCTGTGTAATCTGAGGGAAGTATGTGTCTCTAATATGGTCATACATTTGGCAGGAAGTTAGGAAGTGCAGCTCAGTTTCCACCTTATTTTGTGGGCAGCGGGCACATAGCCTGTCTTCTCTTGAGAGCCAGGTCTGCCTATGGCGGCCTTTCTCAATAGCAAGGCTATGCTCACTGAGTCTGTACATAGTCAAAGATTTCCTTAATTTTGGGTCAGTCACAGTGGTCAGGTATTCTGCCACTGTGTACTCTCTGTTTAGGGCCAAATAGCATTCTTGTTTGCTTTGTTTTTTTGTCAATTCTTTCCAATGTGTCAAGTAATTATCTTTTTGTTTTCTCATGATTTGGTTGGGTCTAATTGTGTTGCTGTCCTGGGGCTCTGTGGGGTCTGTTTGTGTTTGTGAACAGAGCCCCAGGACCAGCTTGCTTAGGGGACTCTTCTCCAAGTTCATCTCTCTGTAGGTGATAGCTTTGTTATGGAAGGTTTGGGAATCACTTCCTCATAGGTGGTTGTAGAATTTAACGGCTCTTTTCTGGATTTTGATAATTAGCGGGTATCGGCCTAATTCTGCTCTGCATGCATTATTTGGTGTTTACATTATACACTGAGGATATTTTTGCAGAATTCTGCATGCAGTCTCAATTTGGTGTTTGTCCCATTTTGTGAATTCTTGATTGGTGAGGGGACCCGACACCTCACAACCATGAAGGGCAATGGGTTCTATAACTGATTCAAATATTTTTAGCCAGATCCTAATCCGTATGTCGAATTTTATTTTCCTTTTGCCTTGTCTCTCAGATCGTTCACAGCTTTGTGGAAGTTACCTGTGGCGCTGATGTTTAGGCCAAGGTATGTATAGTTTTTTGTGTGCTCCAGGGCAACGGTGTCTAGATGGAATTTGTATTTGTGGTCCTGGCAACTGGACCTTTTTTAGAACACCATTATTTTTGTCTTACTGAGATTTACTTTCAGGGCCCAGGTCTGACAGAATCTGTGCAGAAGATCTAGGTGCTGCTGTAGGTCCTCCTAGGTTGGGGACAGAAGCACCAGATCATCAGCAAACAGTAGACATTTGACTTCAGATTCTAGTAGGGTGAGGGCGGGTGCTGCAGACTGTTCTAGTGCCCTCGCCAATTCGTTGATACATATGTTGAAGAGGGTGGAGCTTAAGCTGCATCCCTGTCTCACCCCACGGCCCTGTGGAAAGAAATGTGTGTGTTTTTTGCCAATCTTTACCACACACTTCTTGTTTGTGTACATGGATTTTATAATGCCGTATGTTCTTCCCCCAACACCACTTTCCATCCATTTGTATAGCAGACCCTCATGCCAAATTGAGTCAAAAGCTTTTTTGAAATCAACAAAGCATAAGAAGACTTTGCCTCTGTTTTGGTTTGTTTGTTTGTCAATTAGGGTGTGCAGGGTAAATACGTGGTCTGTCGTACGGTAATTTGGTAAAAAGCCAATTTGACATTTGCTCAGTACATTGTTTTCACTGGAGGAAATGTACGAGTCTGCTGTTAATGATAATGCAGAGGATTTTCCCAAGGTTGCTGTTGACGCATATCCCATGGTAGTTATTGGGGTCAAATTTGTCTCCACTTTTGTGGATTGGGGTGATCAGTCCTTGGTTCCAAATATTGGGGAAGATGCCAGAGCTAACGTTGATGTTAAAGAGTTTAAATATAGCCAATTGGAATTTGTGGTCTGTATATTTGATCATTTCATTGAGGATACCATCAACACCACATGCCTTTTTGGGTTGGAGGGTTTGTATTTTGTCCTGTAGTTCATTCCATGTAATTGGAGAATCCAGTGGGTTCTGGTAGTCTTTAATAGTTGATTCTAAGATTTGTATTTGATCATGTATATGTTTTTGCTATTTAGATAGATTGTAACTTCCATCATATATATATACAGTTGAAGTCTGAAGTTTACATACACCTTAGCCAAATACATTTAAACTCAGTTTTTCACAATTCCTGACATTTAATCCTAGTAAAAATTCCCTGTCTTAAGTCAGTTAGGATCACCACTATTTTAAGAATGTAAAATGTCAGAATAAGAGTAGAGATAATTATTTCTTTCAGCTTTTATTTCTTTCATCACATTCCCAGTGGGTCAGAAGTTTACATACACTCTATTAGTGTTTGGTAGCATTGCCTTTAAATTGTTTAACTTGGTTCAAATGTTTCGGGTAGCCTTCCACAAGCTTCCCACAATAAATTGGGTGAATTTTGGTCCATTCCTCCTGACAGAGCTGATGTAACTGAGTCAGGTTTGTAGGCCTCCTTGCTCGCACACGCTTTTTCAGTTCTGCCCACACATTTTCTATAGGATTGAGGTCAGGGCTTTGTGATGGCCACTCCAATACCTTGACTTTGTTGTCCTTCAGACATTTTGCCACAACTTTGGAAGTATGCTTGGGGTCATTGTCCATTTGGAAGACCCATTTGCGACCAAGCTTTAACTTCCTGACTGATGTCTTGAGATGTTGCTTCAATAATCCACATAATTTTCCTTCCTCATGATGCCATCTATTGTGTGAAGTGCACCAGTCCCTCCTGCAGCAAAGCACCCCCACAGCATGATGCTACCACCCCCGTGCTTCACGGTTGGGATGGTGTTCTTCGGCTTGCAAGGCACCCCCTTTTTCCTTCAAACATAACGATGGTCATTATAGCCAAACAGTTCTATTTTTGTTTCATCAGACCAGAGGGCATTTCTCCAAAAAGTAAGATCTTTGTCCCCATGTGCAGTTGCAAACCGTAGTCTGGCTTTTTTTATGGCGGTTTTGGAGCAGTGGCTTATTCCTTGCTGAGCGGCCTTTCAGGTTATGTCGATATAGGACTCGTTTTACTGTGGATATAGATACTTTTGTACCTGTTTCCTCCAGCATCTTCACAAGGTCCTTTGCTGTTGTTCTGGGATTGATTTGCACTTTTCGCACCAAAGTACGTTAATCTCTAGGAGACAGAACTTTCTGAGGTCTTGGCTGATTTATTTGGAATTTCCCATGATGTCAAGGAAAGAGGCACTGAGTTTGAAGGTAGGCCTTGAAATACATCCACAGGTACACCTCCAATTCACTCAATCAAGCTCTATCAGAAGCTTCTAAAGCCATGACATCATTTTCTGGAATTTTCCAAGCTGTTTAAAGGCACAGTCAACTTAGTGTATGTAAAATTCTGACCCACTAGAATTGTGATACAGTGAATTATAAGTGAAATAATTTGTCTGTAAACAATTGTTGGAAAAATTACTTGTGTCATGCACTAAGTAGATGTCCTAACCGACTTGCCAAAACTATAGTTTGTTAACAAGAAATTTGTGGAGTGGTTGAAAAACAAGTTTTAATGACTCCAACCTAAGTGTATGTAAACTTCCGACTTCAACTGTACTTATACACATACATACATATAAATACATATATATACATATCCTTTAAATATATATATATTTCCCTTCATTACTTTCCAACCCCACGACCCCTTCCCTAATTGGAGTAAACTAGTGAACAACAACCCTTAGGCCTCTACTTCCAGCTTATACATACTATATACATTTAATGGACACTACAACTTACAATAATTATATTTTGTTTGTTTTTACTCCTGAACTTCCTCTACCCTCAAACTCCCCGATCATTTTCATGAAGTCCATCTGGTTTGCTTCTATATGCCATATCTTTCTAACTGTGTTCTTTCACAAAAACAGTATGCTTTACATTAGTTATCTTGTTGTTATTAGTTGTTGTAAGTTGTTATTAGTCCCATCCTTCAGCTCCATTCAACACCTCCCATCTATCTCCTAACACCATCCATATTGGATTTATATTTGCCATATATTTTTCAACTGTACTGTGATGTTTCACAAAAGTTCTCATTGTTTCTCATTGTCTCATTGTTTCTACAGATTGTAAATTTAAAATATATTTTTTTGCTAAAAGTGTTATTATTTTATTGATTGATTGACTATGACTTTTCAGATCACCCAGTAGTGCTATCTGCAGGGTTAGCTCCAGGTAAATATTGCAATCCTTCAGCCATTCCTGGACCTGTGACCAAAAACAAGCTACAAATGGACAGTACAAAAACAAATGATCTAATGATTCTGTCTCTTCGCAGCAAAATCTGCAGAGCTGGGAAGATTGTATCCCCCATATAAATAACATTCTATTGGTAGCAAGAATTTTGTATAATAATTTAAATGGAAAAATTCTAAGTTTTGAATCCGGGGTCGTTTTGCATATCAGTTCATAAACACTATGCCATGGAATCGGTATGTCAAAAATCTCTTCCCAACTATTTTGCAATCTATATGGGATGGCTGTCAATCCTTTGGTCCTTCAATTAAACTGGTATACTTTTTTATTTATCACAATTGTCTTTAACCAATTATGTTCATTAATGCAGGGCCGACAAACAAGTTCTTTACTTTTTCCCCCTTCCACTTTCCTCTTCCATTTTTGCGGTAATGCTGCAATTATTAATAGTTTTTGCTATTTATTCTTTGTTATAGGGCCAAAAAGATTGGAGAAGTGGTTTACCCATATATCTCCATTTTGGATAGATAACTCTTCGTGTTGTTGTTTGTTTTCCAATTTTCCCAGAAGTGGTTAGAGTCTATGGATTCTTCAATTACATTGAGCTGATTTCTGACGTGCTGTTCCTTCTTTTTCCGTAGTGTATTTCTGTATTGTTTTAGTAATTCACCATAGTGAAGGCGTAGGCTCAGGTTTTCTGGGTCTCTATGTTTTTGGTTGGATAGGTTTCTCAATTTCTTTCTTAGGTTTTTACATTCTTCATCAAACCATTTGTCATTGTTGTTAATTTTCATTGGTTTTCTGTTTGAAATGTTTAGATTTGATAGGGAAGCTGAGAGGTCAAATATACTGTTAAGGTTTCTACTGCCAAGTTTATACTTGTATTTACACTAATATTATTCTGTTCCTTTGGCTTTGATGCCTCATGATTGAGTATTGCTCTGTTCAAGTAGACTGTGATTTTGCTGTGATCTGATAGGGGTGTCAGTGGGCTGACTGTGAACGCTCTGAGAGACTCTGGGTTAAGCTCAGTGGTCTACAGTACTACTGCCAAGAGATGAGCTATAGGTGTACCTACCATAGGAGTCCCCTCAAAGCCTACCATTGACTATGTACATACCCAGCTTGCGACAGAGCTGCAGGAGTTGTGACCAATTTAGGTTATGTTGTCGTAGTTGTGCCTAGGGGGGCATATGGGGGAGGGAATGCTGTCACCTCCAGGTATGTGTTTGTCTCCCTGTGTGCTGAGAATGTCAGGTTCTTGTCCAGTTCTGGCATTTAGGTCACCACAGACTAGTACATGTCCCTGGGCCTGGAAATGATTGTTTTCCCCCTCCAGGATGGAGAAGCTATCTTCATTAAAGTGTGGGAATTCTAGTGGGGGGATATAGGTAGCACACAGGAGGATATTTTTCTCCGATAAGATAATTTCCTTTTGAATTTCTAGCCAAATGTAAAATGTTCCTGTTTTGATTAATTGAATAGAGTGAGTTAGGTCCGCAGGTCTGGGAGAGTGTCTCGCCGGGCGGGGTGTCTGTTGATCTGTTGCTTCTGTGTGAGGTGTTGGGGCTGTGGTTGAGGGCGATGTAATTTAGGGTCCGGGCAAAGGTGGGCACTGCTGCCTTGTATAGGTGGATCTGGTCGTAAAGGCTGTTCAAGTCCAGGGTGGAGTGGTGGGCCAGGTAGACATTTGGTTTTGAGGCACAGTCACGGGAAATACTTGCGTTTACCCGCTGTATGGTAGCAGGGTGGAAGTATTTTCGTGGTAGCAGGGTGGAGATAACCACTTGTGCGTTGGGGAAAGTAGAAGAAGCTTTTTCAATCACTCCCTTGAGTGCTGTGGCCATCCTTTCCTGCTGTGTTCTCAGGTCGTTTGTGCCTGTGTGTATTATTATGTGGCTGGGTGATCCTAGCTGGTCCTCAGACAGAAGGTCTAGGGCACGTTGGGTGTTTGGACACCAGAGTTTAGACACTTTGTGTTTGGGAAAAAGTTTATTTTCTTGTATGTATTTCCTGTTTGAGTCCATAAGGAGTACAATATGTGGCTTGTGTATGTCCTCATTGGGTGTGTGGGGGTCGTCAGGAGGGCTATCAGTGTGGCTGACAGGGGGGTGCTCAGAGTGGGTGGGATCCCCTGGACTTGGGGTTCTTTATTTGTTTGTCCGGCTGTGATGTCGAGGCTATGGTCAGGATCTAGGGTGGACTGTTCTGCTGTGGTGTCGAGACTTTGGTCAGGATCTGCGGTGGGCTGTTCTGCTGGCTTCTCTGCGGGGGTGGCCAGCTCTCTAATGGGTTGTTCTCTGTCACCCGTCATCATATTCCAGCTGGGTGAATTTATACTTTATTTCAATGAGGGAGTAGTACTCTGTGCTGGGAGGTTGACTTTCTGCTTGGGGTTGCTTGTCTGTGAGGTTACAGTGGGGAAAAAAATAATTTAGTCAGCCACCAATTGTGCAAGTTCTCCCACTTAAAAAGATGAGAGGCCTGTAATTTTCATCATAGGTACACGTCAACTATGACAGACAAAATGAGAAAAAAAAATCCTGAAAATCACATTGTAGGATTTTTAATGAATTTATTTGCAAATTATGGTGGAAAATAAGTATTTGGTCAATAACAAAAGTTTCTCAATACTTTGTTATATACCCTTTGTTGGCAATGACACAGGTCAAACGTTTTCTGTAAGTCTTCACAAGGTTTTCACACACTGTTGCTGGTATTTTGGCCCATTCCTCCATGCAGATCTCCTCTAGAGCAGTGATATTTTGGGGCTGTCGCTGGGCAACACAGACTTTCAACTCCCTCCAAAGATTTTCTATGGGGTTGAGATCTGGAGACTGGCTAGGCCACTCCAGGACCTTGAAATGCTTCTTACGAAGCCACTCCTTCGTTGCTCGGGTGGTGTGTTTGGGATCATTGTCATGCTGAAAGACCCAGCCTCGTTTCATCTTCAATGCCCTTGCTGATGGAAGGAGGTTTTCACTCAAAATCTCACGATACATGGCCCCATTCACTCTTTCCTTTACACGGATCAGTCGTCCTGGTCCCTTTGCAGAAAAACAGCCCCAAAGCATGATGTTTCCACCCCCATGCTTCACAGTAGGTATGGTGTTCTTTGGATGCAACTCAGCATTCTTTGTCCTCCAAACACGACGAGTTGAGTTTTTACCAAAAAGTTCTATTTTGGTTTCATCTGACCATATGACATTCTCCCAATCCTCTTCTGGATCATCCAAATGCACTCTAGCAAACTTCAGACGGGCCTGGACATGTACTGGCTTAAGCAGGGGGACACGTCTAACACTGCAGGATTTGAGTCCCTGGCGGCGTAGTGTGTTACTGATGGTAGGCTTTGTTACTTTGGTCCCAGCTCTCTGCAGGTCATTCACTAGGTCCCCCCGTGTGGTTCTGGGATTTTTGCTCACCGTTCTTGTGATCATTTTGACCCCATGGGGTGAGATCTTGCGTGGAGCCCCAGATCGAGGGAGATTATCAGTGGTCTTGTATGTCTTCCATTTCCTAATAATTGCTCCCACAGTTGATTTCTTCAAACCAAGCTGCTTACCTATTGCAGATTCAGTCTTCCCAGCCTGGTGCAGGTCTACAATTTTGTTTCTGGTGTCCTTTGACAGCTCTTTGGTCTTGGCCATAGTGGAGTTTGGAGTGTGACTGTTTGAGGTTGTGGACAGGTGTCTTTTATACTGATAACAAGTTCAAACAGGTGCCATTAATACAGGTAACGAGTGGAGGACAGAGGAGCCTCTTAAAGAAGAAGTTACAGGTCTGTGAGAGCCAGAAATCTTACTTGTTTGTAGGTGACCAATTAATTATTTTCCACCATAATTTGCAAATAAATTCATTAAAAATCCAACAATGTGATTTTCTGGATTTGTTTTCCTCAATTTGTCTGTTATAGTTGACGTGTACCTATGATGAAAATTACAGGCCTCTCTCATCTTTTTAAGTGGGAGAACTTGCAAAATTGGTGGCTGACTAAATACTTTTTTTCCCCACTGTATATAATGAAGAGGTCTGGTCTGACCCGCTCGGGGTAGGGGTATCTATCTCAAGGGAGAGCTTCTCCTGCTGAGCTATTTCTTTAATTAGGTGAAAGTCCTGCTGAAACTGTTTGGGGTTGCCCTGTACCAATACTGTTCCAGACTTGTACAGATTTATATTGGCTGACTCAGAGTCCTCGTTGTCTAGTATCCTGAGTTTCCACCCATTGCTAACACTTAACAGAGGGGTAGTGTGTTAATATAGCACTGTGCCATGCCAGGGGATGGTCTATGTGGAAGATTAAGTTGCTTATGTTCCCATTTTTATAATAGTCAGCAAAACGTGTTTCTTGATTTTCCATAAGGAGGTTATTTTTGTACTCTTTTCGTGCCTTATCATTTTTTACATCCAGAGGGTACTGTATGCTAATAACCTCTGAGCAGCGGGAGGGGGCTTCAAAGGCCTCTGCATTTGGGTGGGGTAGGCTGTGGAACTCTTCTGCCATTGTTGGGCTCAAAAGGGCTTTGACAATTCTCGCTTCACACCTCAGTGCTAACTGAAGTTGCAGTCAGATATGTATTGTCCTAGCAAGCTTGGTAGCCTTAACTTAGCATTTAGTCCTTCTAAAGTAAAATACATAATTGTAGTGTATTTTTCTTCTTGATTGTAAAAGTAGCTTCAGACTAAACATTACTCACTCAGTTCCAGGTTGGATGGTGTTTTCAGGTTTCTGTTGTTTGTTTGGCAGAGCATTTGCTGTATAGATTGGAAGTAGGAATCTCTGGTAGTAGGAATCCTTCCAGGTAATTTTGTCCAAAATCAGGTTGTAGGTTTGGAGTTTTGATTTGGAGTGAAGGTTATGTTGTGGAGGGTAGTATCCTGTGTATGTCCTTGCTGAAAAATCAAAGTTTATCTAACTCTAAATCTATATTTTTGTAAAAACATGCTGAAGAATGGGGGAGCTCATCTGCTCATCTGCTCTCTCTCTCTCTTTCTCTCTCCAGATCTCTCTATCTCTCTAATGCTTTGGCTTAGGGGCTTTATTCCTGTAGCAAATCATTTTAAGGGAAGACTTTACAGCTGATGGCTGTGCTACTTTCTACTGGTGCTGTTTAGGAGTTTTTTCTCTATCATCACCTCTCTCTTAGTTCTTACCCATATACTTTTTTTTTTGACACCTGCTTTTGAGCAGTGAGCAGTGAAACTGTGTAGATACTGAGGCAGTATCATCAGATGGACCTGTCGGCTGCACCCTGTGGTTGGGTAAGACTTATAATAATAATATGCCATTTAGCAGACGCTTTTATCCAAAGCGACTTACAGTCATGCGTGCATAATTTTTTATTCTTTTTGTGTATGGATGGTCCCGGGGATCGAACCCACTACCTTGGCGTTACAAGCGCCGTGCCCTACCAGCTGAGCTACAGAGGACCACGACTTGTCTCTGACTGCGTCACTCTGGCTCAGGTTTTCACACCGACCACGCAGGAATAACCACACTGGACCTGACCTGCCAACTCACACTAGCTCCAGAAACCACACCAATTACCATGGTGCTGTACAACTCCCCAGCATGGGCCCAGCACAAGCACGCACACAAATTCACTCACGCACATGCACATAGCACACACACACACACACACACACACACACAGGTGTGGCTCTCCGGCCCACATGGAGACACAGAAAACAACCATTTAACAGACCTAGGTGGGTTTTAACACCACCTCCACCAATCCCCAGTAGGCCTGCTGAAAGACTAACAACATCTCCACCAATCCCCAGTAGGCCTGCTGAAAGACTAACAACATCTCCACCAATCCCCAGTAGGCCTGCTGAAAGACTAACAACACAGCCTTAACCCTCTGATCACCACACAGAGGTACACATACATATCATTACTGAAGATCACAGACTACTGTACCCTACCCTGTACCCTATTATGTACCCTATCACAAATTCTGTACCCTAAATTCGGTAACCTAATCATATTTCATTTACATTAATGATAGGCATAAGTTGAGCAATATTGCTTAATTTCAGGCAACAATCAACACTGTAGATACTGCTGGAAGTAAATAAATAATACTACAATCCAAATCTACTTCTTATGTATTTGCTATAGCTTCTCTGGGTGGTGAGATGGACAGACGTCTGGTCTATTTCTGTGGTCAGTGAGGCCTAATGCGTTTGGCTGATAGCAGTGAATCACTCTCACACCGAGCACTTAAAGAGAATGACAGGTCTGTGTAAGGGAATATCTGAACGCTTTAGTCTTGAGTCTGAAGTAAAGGCCTCTATCGCTCTTCTTACACATTTCGATCCATGTACACTGAAGCACCCGATCATTTCAAACCTCTGCTCTGTGTCTTTCAAGTTCTCTCTTAACACATACATTTTTTACATTCTGCTTTACAGGAATCGATTGCTGCCCCGCAGACAAAGGCCTCTGGCTAAAGCAGGCTCCAGCCAAGTGGAGTAGGGAAGGAGGGGAGGGGCCAGTGGGAGAGTGATTCTGGTGTGGGATGGAAAGGACACCTCTCCAGGTAATACATCCACCCCTGGGCTCAGTCAGTCCCTCTGCCTCTCCTGTCCTTAAGCCATCATTTACACTACATTACTGGGCATCATTGACCTTCTCCAGACCAGGAGCCCACAGCCATTATTACATGATCTGTGTCTCAACAAGAGGTAAGTGATAACCCTGGGCAGGCACACTGGTGTCTGGCTGCTGGAGAATGTCATTTAGTCCATACTACACCGTAAGGCACAGAACTAGTCCTCTGCATGTGACCAGACAGACTATAAACACATGTATCTACACCCTAGAAAAAGAATGCTTGCAAATAAAAGCAATGGAGCGTGCTGAAGAAGCCCACAAATGTATACGGACTATGATTTAACACCTTTAATATTTGTGCTTATCTAGTGATGAATAGGTTTATGTTGTCTCATTTGAGACAAATAATAACAAACACACTCCATGTGTTTTAAATCTTTCTCTTATACCAACACTATTTTCCCACTCCAAACCATTTAACAAGTGTATGCTTACATACTGTACTATAGTAGGTGTCTGCCCTGAGATTCTAACCCCAAGCTTAGGGTTAGGGGGCCAGGGAACGACACTCATCCTGTCCCATGTAGAATACAGCAGAGTATTACAATTATTTGTGAGCGCCATTGGGAGTGAATGAAGGCGAGTGTTCCGTCTCTGTAACAGTCAGAACCCCAGCTCCGAAACAGTGTTCATCTCACTCACAGCAGGGGTAAATATGAATGCACAGATGAATATATGAATAGCTGAATAACTAGTTATCGCTATTCACCTGCACGTACACTTCCTATCCCGCAAAGTCCTTTGTTGGAGGAGCCTGTCTTTCTGCTGAGTGCAGCCGTTCTGACAGAACGAGGATGTGGTGGGGCCAGGCGTGGGTGGACAAGTCTGACCGGGAGCACAGGTGTTGCTGAGTGGGCCTTTTACTGAGAAAGGATGGCCTGTGTCTACAAATGGCCCCCCTGCCTGCCTGTCTCTGTAGCAGCTCTCTGTAGCACGTCTCTGTGCCCAATGCCCCTTCCCTTAGCGGGCATCGGGTTGGCACTTACGCATGCCATTTGGCCAGATGGTGGGCAGCAGGGGTCCCCTTCATCTCCCCAGTGCCTCTCCAGCACTGCCCCTGGGCTCTGTCTGGGCCGTAGCCTTGGCCCATCTGCCCTGTGGAGTGACTGACTAACTGATGGACGGGAGCAGGGAGAGTGACATTATCAGCGCTGTCCAGAGTGACTGTCTGTGGATTGGAGGTAAGCTAGTGGCTGCTAGCCATGTGATGTCATCTTCCCTGAGACCTGAAGTAACTGTCCAAACCATGAGCTAACCTGGTTTAGTGGCAGGTCTATTGATGAGTGGGGAGTGCTGGTTGGAACATGGTATCGAATCCAGCAGTATTGGTAGCTATATGTGGTTGACTTTGCCAGAACAGATTATGTCATTATTGCAGCCACACATTAGGGGCAGGGCCAGGGGTGATACAACCAGAGTGCCAGGGAGCTGCCATCAGTTTAGAACCCAACTGCTGAAAAACCCACAGCCTATATGAGTGAAGTGCTTGGCAGAGCATCTGAACAAGAAATGGTGACATTTTAAAAGCTGTCATATTGTAATCTAAAATGTGTTCTTGGCTGCAGCTGGAGCAGGAGCCGGATCACTGCTGCAGGGGTTTCAATCTCCCAGTAATGGGAAAGATGGAGGGAGATAAGATTTCTGCACAGCCATTTCCAATGTGATCACATTGCCACCCAACAGTGCATTTGGAGAGTCCATAGAATTGTTAAAAAGGAGGAACATCTTCAAATACTCTATGGTATAGTCACTCTCTTCTCACATTCATCTCACCAGGATCCCTGATTATTCAGCTAACTTGTTATATAATCTGGGAGTATTATGTACCAAATCCTCTATCAACATGATGCATGCTCTATCTAACAGAAGTCAGGCTGAGTTGCTGTAGGACATACTGTGGGGTTCATAATTATTGGCACCCTTGATAAAGATGAGCAAAAAAGACTGTACAAATAATACAAATACTTAGCTATACTGAGTGTACAAATCATTAGGAACACCTTCCTAATATTGAGTTGCACCCCCTTTTGCCCTCAGAACAGCCTCAATTCGGCATGGACTCCACAAGGTGTCGAAAGTAATACAAAAAAAATCTAAAAAAGATAGGGGTCAAAATTATTGGCACCACAGTTTACACCCCTTGCGAGGATAACGACACTGAGCATTTTTCTAAAATATTTTATGAGATTGGAGAACACGTTGGAAGGGATCTTAGATCATTCCGCCATACAGAATCTTTTAAGATCTTTGATATGTTTCGTCGGAGGTTATGGACTGACCTTTTCAATTCAAACCACAATGGGGTTCAAGTCCGGAGACAGTGATGGCCTTCGCAAAATGTAGATATTGTGGTCAATTAACCATTTCTTTGTCGATTTTGATTAGTGCTTGGGGTTATTCACTTGCTGAAAGATACATTTGCGGCCAAGTGTCAGTCTTCTGGCAGAGGCAACCAGGCTTTTGGCAAAAAAAATGCACAGATTCCAATCGAAGTGCCAATGCCGTTTATCAAACTCCAGGTGGTTCTATGGTCAGATGACATGAAAATAAAGCTCTTTGGCCACGCACACCAGTGGTAAGGTTTGGCATCAAAAAGCATATGCAGAAAAGTACCTCATACCAACTGTAAAATATGGTGGTGCATCTTTGATGTTATGGGGCTATTTATCTTCTACTGGTCCTGTGGGCCCTTGTTATTGTCATCGGCATCATGAACTTTACCAAGTATTTGTATTTGTATTTATTATGGATCTCCAATAGCTCCTGCCAAGACAGCTGCTACTCTTCCTGGGGTCCAGCAAAAATTAAGGCAGTAAAGTACCAGGACATTTTAGCCAAAAACCTGGTTGCCTCTGCCAGGAGGCTGACACTTGGCTGCAAGTGAATCTTCCAGCAAGACAATAACCCCAAGCACAAAATCCACAAAGAAATAGTTAATTGACCAAAAAAATCTACATTAATTCTCCGGACTTGAACCCCATTTTCAAACCTGTGGTTTGATTTGAAGAGGGCAGGCCATAAGTGCAGACGAATTATATCAAATATATCAAATATTCTCCAATCTAAGAGACTGATGGAAGGAGGTTTTCACTCAAAATCTCACGATACATGGCCCCATTCATTCTTTCCTTTACACGGATCAGTCGTCCTGGTCCCTTTGCTGAAAAACAGCCCCAAAGCATGATGTTTCCACCACCATGCTTCACAGTAGGTATGGTGTTCTTTGGATGCAACTCAGCATTCTTTGTCCTCCAAACACGACGAGTTGAGTTTTTACCAAAAAGTTATATTTTGGTTTCATCTGACCATATGACATTCTCCCAATCCTCTTCTGGATCATCCAAATGCACTCTAGAAAACATCAGACGGGCCTGGACATGTACTGGCTTAAGCAGGGGGACACATCTGGCACTGCAGGATTTGAGTCCCTGGCGGCGTAGTGTGTTACTGATGGTAGGCTTTGTTACTTTGGTCCCAGCTCTCTGCAGGTCATTCACTAGGTCCCCCGTGTGGTTCTGGGATTTTTGCTCACCGTTCTTGTGATCATTTTGACCCCACGGGGTGAGATCTTGCGTGGAGCCCCAGATTGAGGGAGATTATCAGTGGTCTTGTATGTCTTCCATTTCCTAATAATTGCTCCCACAGTTGATTTCTTCAAACCAAGCTGCTTACCTATTGCAGATTCAGTCTTCCCAGCCTGGTGCAGGTCTACAATTTTGTTTCTGGTGTCCTTTGACAGCTCTTTGGTCTTGGCCATAGTGGAGTTTGGAGTCTGACTGTTTGAAGTTGTGGACAGGTGTCTTTTAAACTGATAACAAGTTCAAACAGGTGCCATTAATACAGGTAACGAGTGGAGGACAGAGGAGCCTCTTAAAGAAGAAGTTACAGGTCTGTGAGAGCCAGAAATCTTGCTTGTTTGTAGGTGACCAAATACTTATTTTCCACCATAATTTGCAAATAAATTCATAAAAAATCCTACAATGTGATTTTCTGGAGAAAAAAATTCTCAATTTGTCTGTCATAGTTGACGTGTACCTATGATGAAAATTACAGGCCTCTCTCATCTTTTTAAGTGGGAGAACTTGCACAATTGGTGGCTGACTAAATACTTTTTTTCCCCACTGTATTTTGATTTGTTTAACACTTTTTTGGTTACTACATGATTCCATATGTGTTATTTCATAGTTTTGATTTCTTATCTATTATTCTACAATGTAAAAAATAGTAAAAAGAAAGAAAAACCCTTGAATGAGTAGGTGTGTCCAAACTTTTGACTGGTACTGTATATAACATTCTATTGGTTGCAAGAATTTTGTATAATAATTTAAATGGAAAAATTCTAAATTTTGAATCCGGTGTCGTACCATGGAATCGGTACATCGGAAATCTCTTCCCAACTATTTTGCAAACTATATGGCACAGTTGTCAAATTTTTGGTCCTTAAATGAAACTGGTATACTTTTTTATTCATCACAATTGTCTTTAACCAATTTTGGTCTTTAATGTAGGGCCAACAGACAAGTTCCTTACTTTTTCCCCCTTCCACTTGCCTCTTCCATTTTTGCGGTAGTGCTGCAATTAGTTGGTTGTAATGTTGGGTAGAGCAGACATTTCCATTTATATTTTTGTTATCTGCATGTGTGACTTAACTCCACCAGTCCTATTTATTATATAATTTACAAAGATTATACTTTTTTTTATTTTTTATTTTTTTATCGAAAAATAATGGTTTTTTATCAATTAGTATTTTTGAGTTTAACCACAATATTATGTTGCATTATTTGTTCTGTCTTTTCTGGTGGATTAAACTAAAATTGCAACCAACATTCTATGGCTTGCTTTAAAAATAGCTATATTTTGGAGATTATTTCATTTTCAAATAACCGAAAGTGAGAGGTTGTAATCTGAATAAAGGGAAAAGGGCAATTCTTGAACATGGGGTGAGACATTTTTACAAATTTTCTAGAGAACCAGTTTGGATTTAAGTATAACTTTTGTATGACTGACGCCTTTAGTGAGACATTGCTTTGGCAATGTAAACATATGTTTCCCGTGCCAATAAAGCCATTTGAATTGAATGTAATTGAATTGAGAGAGCGAGAGAGAGAGAGAGCGAGAGAGAGAGAGAGAGAGAAGGAGAGATATGGAGAAATATAGAGAGGGGAAAAACAGGCTAGGGGCTGATGGGTGCCATGGGAATGATGGAGAGAGGGAACAAACATTTTCACCACACAAACAAGAGAAAAATGTTTGTCTGCTTTATTGACTTTTCAGAGAAAGAGCAGTTTATTATATTTGACAGGGTCACTATACATCACAGGTATGTAGGAGGTAGAGTTTGCTATCTACTTTAATTAAATCTATGTACAGGCTTTGTGAGTGGATGGGCCATGGTGAGAGCAAGATTTCAATCAATCACATTTATTTGACAAAGACCCCTGTTGTGTCTTGGGGGACAACCCAACGCAGAGAGAGGAGGGGCTTTAATGAAAACAGAAAGGAACAGCACAGACAAGAACACCAAATGTCAAAACAAACAATTAATTTGCTGCAATACAACATGATTTGAAATTTGAATGTATTATTTCAGTAATCAAGCGGCGCCAGGAAAAACAAACGAGTGAGTGGCATGTAGACAGACACACAGAGACAGACAGACCGGGAGACAAAACCAATGGAGAGACAGACGGTGAGAGAGAGAAAGAAAGAAGAGGTAAATGGGACAGTGTGAGAGTTCACTGTGTATTGAATAGTTCCAGTGTGATGAGGAGGCCAGCCATGTTGAGATGTGTGACTAAAAGTAATGTCGGACACAAAGGATTCAAAGATATCACAGAATTTTAATTAGCCACTCCAAGAATGAAAGAGTATGTTCCCAGTTGTCCTTGCATTCTTATAACATAAAAAAATAACGTTGAACAGTTTTCACAGGCACTCTGCTAAAGCACACTAAAAGGGAGCACAGAAACGGCATTGAACACAAGCAGAGAAAAGGCTTCCTTTCTTCCTTACTCAAAATGATTATGAATCCTCCAAATGTTTCTAACCCGAAACTCACAAGTTCTCAGAAACAATAGCCTCTTGTCTGTGAGAATTTGCACAGTTTCCCCTATATCTCCCATTTATTAGGCATCATTCAGCTAGTACAATACAGAACATAACACACAAGGTTGTTCTGCACTTGTGGAGAATACTGTGTAGATTGCTATGGGGTTTGGAGTTGCCCTCTGGGCATACTGTAGACTCCTTCTGTCTCCATTCAGACAGGTGTGACTTAGAAACATGTACTGGACCCTACAAACCTAATTCCCACAGTCCCTGTGGTCCTTCAGTGGTGTTGGGCCGTGTTTTCTTACACAATGCTACAGATCCTAGACTTTGAAAGTATGAGTGAGGTAGTTATTCTATAACTGCACACTAGTTCAAATAAAGACAACAAATCCTATCAGCCAGCAAGTGGCTATTCTACTCTGCATCTTCCAGAGTGGCAGACAGGCCAAAGCTTTCAACAGCACTGTTAGTTGAAAAGCCTTTCTATCATCATCAGAATATAACAGTGAGGAAAGGAGCCTCCCAGCAGAGAAACACAATGGTACATAATGTTTCTGCCACCGTCTCTTATGACCAAAAAGAGCTTCTGGATATCAGGACAGCGATTACTCACCTCGTATTGGACGAAGATTTTTTCTTCAACGAGTCGGACGTGAAGGATATTCTACAGACACCCGACAAGGCCCAAATCCCCGTCATTCGCATGAGAAAGAGACAGAGATATCGTGGATGTAGGTCGGGGTGCCTTGTAAGGATCCAACGGCGAGCAAGTAAACTGCCTCGTCCATCAATCCTATTAGCCAATGTTCAATCACTTGAAAATAAATTGGACGACCTAAGATTAAGGTTATCTACCAACGGGACATTAAAAACTGTAATATCTTATGTTTCACTGAGTCGTGGATGAACGACGACATGAATAACGTACAGCTGGCGGGACATACGCTACATCGGCAGGATAGAATGGCTGATTCCGGTAAGACAAGGGGTGGCGGTCTGTGTATATTTGTAAACAACAGCTGGTGCATAAAATCTAATACTAAGGAAGTCTCGAGGTTTTGCTTGCCTGAGGTAGAGTATCTCATGATAAGCTGTAGACCACAATACTTACCAAGAGAGTTTTCATCTAAATTATTTGTAGCTGTCTATTTACCAACACAAACAGATGCTGGCACTAAGATTGCACTCAATGAGCTGTATAAGGCCATAAGTAAACAGGAAAACGCTCATCCAGAGGCAGCGCTCCAAGTGGCCGGGGACTTTAATGCAGGTAAACTTAAATCCGTTCTACCTCATTTCTACCAGCATGTTAAATGTACAACTAGAGGAAAAAAAACTCTTGACCACTCACAGAGACGCGTACAAAGCTCTCCCTCGCCCTCTATTTGGCAAATCTGACCATAACTCTATCCTCCTGATTCCTGCTTATAAGCAAAAACTAAAGCAGGAAGCACCAGTGACTCGGAAGTGGTCAGATGACGCAGATGCTAAGCTACAGGACTGTTTTGCTAGCATGGACTGGAATATGTTCCGGGATTCTTCCAATAGCATTGAGGAGTACACCACATCAGTCACTGGCTTCATCAATAAGTGCATCGATGACGTCGTCCCCACAGTGACCGTACATACATACCCCAATCAGAAGCCATAGATTACAGGCAACATCCGTACTGAGCTAAAGGGTAGAGCTGCCGCTTTCAAGGAGCGGGACTCTAACCCGGACGCTTAAAAGAAATCCCGCTATGCCATCCGACGAACCATAAAACAGGCAAAGAGTCAATACAAGACTAAGATTGAATGGCTTGAAAACTATTACAGACAACAAAGGGAAGCACAGCCGTTAGCTTCCCAGTGACACGAGCATACCGACGAGCTAAATCACTTATATGCTCGCTTCGAGGCAAGCAACACTGAAGCATGCATGAGAACATCAGCTGTTCCGGATGACTATATGATCACGCTCTCCGTAGCCGATGTAAGACTTTTAAGCAGGTCAACATTCACAAGGCCGCAGGGCCAGACGGATTACCAGGACGTGTACTCTGAGCATGTGCTGACCAACTGACAAGTGTCTTCACTGACATTTTCAACATGTCCCTGACTGAGTCTGTAATACCAACACGTTTCAAGCAGACCACCATAGTCCCTGTGCCCAAGAACACTAAGATAACTTGCCTAAATGACTACCGACCCGTAGCACTCACGTCTGTAGCCATGAAGTGCTTTGAAAGGCTTGTCATGGCTCACATCAACACCATTATCCCAGAAACCCTAAACCCACTCCAAGTTGCATACCGCCCCAACAGATCCACACTGCCCTTTCCCACCTGGACAAGAGGAACACCTATGTGAGAATGCTATTCATTGACTACAGCTCAGTGTTCAACAATATAGTGCCCTCAAAGCTCATCACTAAGCTAAGGACCCTGGGACTAAACACCTCCCTCTTCAACTGGATCCTGGACTTCCTGACGGGCCGCCCCCAGGTGGTAAGGGTAGGTAACAACACATCTGCCACGCTGATCCTCAACACGGGGGCCCCTCAGGGGTGCGTGCTCAGTCCCCTCCTGTACTCCCTATTCACCCATGACTGCATGGCCAGGCACGACCCCAACATCATCATTAAGTTTGCAGACGACACAACAGTGGTAGGCCTGATCACCGACAACGATGAGAGAGCCTATAGTGAGGAGGTCAGAGACCTGGCCGTGTGGTGCCAGGATAACAACCTCTCCCTCAATGTGATCAAGACAAAGGAGATAATTGTGGACTACAGGAAAAAAAAATAGGACTGATCACACCCCCATTCTCATCGACAGGGCTGTAGTGGAACAGGTTGAGAGCTTCAAGTTCCTTGGTGTCCACATCACCAACAAACTATCATGGTCCAAACACACCAAGACAGTCGTGAAGAGGGCACGACAAAGCCTATTCCCCCTCAGGAGACTGAAAAGATTTGGCATGGGTCCTCAGATCCTCAAAAAGTTCTACAACTGCACCATCGAGAGCATCCTGACTGGTTGCATCACCGCCTGGTATGGCAACTGCTTGGCCTCCGACCGCAAGGCATTACAGAGGGTAGTGCGTACGGTCCAGTACATCACTGGGGCCAAACTTCCTGCCATCCAGGACCTCTATTCCAGGCGGAGGAAGGCCCTAAAAATTGTCAAAGACTCCAGCCACCCTAGTCATAGACTGTTCTCTCTGCTACCACACGGCAAGCGGTACCGGAGCGCCAAGTCTAGATCCAAAAGGCTTCTTAACAGCTTCTACCCCCAAGCCATAAGACTCCTGAACAGCTAATCATGGCTACCCAGACTATTTGCATTTTTCATGAGTTAGAATAACAGACTGGAAGCTTTAAAAGGAGGGTGGTGCTTGAAATCTTTGTTCTTCCTCTGTTAACCATGGTTACCTGCAAGGAAACACGTGCCGTCATCATTGCTTTGCACAAAAAGGGCTTCACAGGCAAGGATATTGCTGCTAGTAAGATTGCACCTAAATCAACCATTTATCTGATCATCAAGAACTTCAAGGAGAGGTTCAATTGTTGTGAAGAAGGCGTCAGGGCACCCAATAACGTCCATAAAGCCCCAGGACCTAAAGTTGATTCAGCTGCGGTATTGGGGCAGCACCAGTGCAGAGCTTGCTCAGGAATGGCAGCAGGCAGGTGTGAGTGCATCTGCATGCACAGTGAGGCGAAGACTTTTGGAGGATGGCCTGGTGTCAAGAAGGGCAGCGAGGAAGCAACTTCTCTCCAGGAAAAACATCAGGGACAGACTGATGTTCTGCAAAAGGTACAGGGATTGGACTGCTGAGGACTGGGGTAAAGTCATTTTCTCTGATTAATCCCCTTTCCGATTGTTTGGGGCATCCGGAAAAAAGCTGGTCCAGAGAAGACAAGGTGAGCGCTACCATCAGTCCTGTGTCATGCCAACAGTAAAGCATCCTGAGACCATTCATGTGTGGGGTTGTTTCTCAGCCAAGGGAGTGGGCTCACTCACAATATTGCCTAAGAACACAGCCATGAATAAAGAATGGTACCAACACATCCTCCGAGAGCAACTTCTCCCAACCATCCAAGAACAGTTTGGTGACGAACAATGCCTTTTCCAGCATGATGGAGCACCTTGCCATAAGGCAAAAGTGATAACTAAGTGGCTCGAGGAACAAACCATCAACATTTTGGGTCCATGGCCAGGAAACTCCCCAGACCTTAATCCCATTGAGAACTTGTGGTCAATCCTCAAGAGGCGGGTGGACAAACAAAAACCCACAAATTCTGAGAAACTCCAAGCATTGATTATGCAAGAATGGGCTGCCATCAGTCAGGATGTGGCCCAGAAGTTAATTGACAGCATGCCAGGACGGATTGCAGAGGTCTTGAAAAAGAAGGGTCAACACTGCAAATATACTCTTTGCATAAACTTAATGTAATTGTCAATAAAAGCCTTTGACACTTATGGAATGCTTGTAATTATACCATAGTAACATCTGACAAAAATATCTAAAAACACTGAAGCAGCAAACTTTGTGAAGACCAATACTTGTGTCATTCTCAAAATGTTTGACCACGACTGTACATATTACCTCAATTACCTTGACTAACCGGTGCCCCCGCACATTGACTCTGTACCGGTACCCCCTGTATATAACCTCCCTACTGTTATTTTATTTTACTGCTGCTCTTTAATTATTAGCAATTTTTTATTAAAACTGCATTGTTGGTTAAGGGCTTATAAGTAAGCATTTCACTGTAAGGTCTACACCTGTTGTATTCGGCGCATGTGGCAAATAACATTTGATTTGATTTGATTTCTTACACACCTTTACCTCTAACTTCCACCACTAATACAATAAAAACATGGTGAACACTAGGAGAGGAGAGGAGAGGAGAGGAGAGGAGAGGAGAGGAGAGGAGAGGAGAGGAGAGGAGAGGAGAGGGAGAGGAGGAGAAGAGAGGAGAGGAGAGGAGAGAGAGGAGAGGAGAGGAGAGGAGGGGAGGGGAGAAGAGAGGAGAGGAGAGGAGAGGAGAGGAGAGGAGAGGAGAGGGAGAGGAGAGGAGAGGAGAGGAGAGGAGAGGGAGGAGGGGAGGGAGGGAGAGGAGAGGAGAGGAGAGGAGAGGAGAGGAGAGGAGAGGAGAGGAGAGGAGAGGAGAAGAGAGGAGAGGAGAGGGAGGGGAGGGGAGGGAGGAGGAGGAGGAGGAGAGGAGAGGAGAGGAGAGGAGAGGGGAGAGGAGAGGAGAGGAGAGGAGAGGAGAGGAGGGAGGGAGGAGGAGAGGGGAGGGGAGGGAGAGGAGAGGAGAGGAGAGGAGAGGAGAGGAGGGAGAGGAGAGGGAGAGGGAGGGGAGAGGGGAGGGGGGAGGGAGGGGAGGGGAGGGGAGGGGAGAGGAGAGGAGAGGAGAGGAGAGGAGAGGAGAGGAGAGGAGAGGAGAGGAGAGGAGAGGGAGAGGAGAGGGAGAGGAGAGGGAGAGGAGAGGAGAGGAGAGGAGAGGAGAGGAGAGGAGAGGAGAGGAGAGGAGAGGAGAGGAGAGGAGAGGAGAGGAGAGGGAGAGGAGAGGAGAGGAGAGGAGAGGAGAGGAGAGGAGAGGAGAGGAGAGGGAGGAGAGGAGAGGGGAGAGGAGAGGAGGAGAGGAGAGGAGAGGAGAGGAGAGGAGAGGAGAGGAGAGGAGAGGAGAGGAGAGGAGAGGAGAGGAGAGGAGAGGAGAGGAGAGGAGAGGAGAGGAGAGGAGAGGAGAGGAAGGCAGCCAGGTGTGTTAGTCATACCGAGGAGGTCTCCTCTCCCACATCTTCTCTGGCCCAGTCTAGTCAAACTGTCTCAAACCCTTCCTGTGAATCAAAGGAGCAACATCCTGCAGACTACTTCTTACGCACACACACCCACCACACACTTCTTCTGCTGAGAACAAACTGTCTGAAGGGCTCTCTGAAGGCTTCCCAGTAAACAAACTCTTCTCAGCATCCACAGCCATTTCCAGCAGACAGCGTTTCCACGCCGACATATCCAGCCCAACTCAGCACAGGCTCTGATGACGTAAGTAGGGCTTCACTGGTCACAGGACCTCAACTAAGGGCCAGGGCCCTCAGGCATATGTGGGACAGCCTATGGACCTCCTGTCCCCATTATTACCAGAGCGGACTACTGTGTTATGGGGTTTCATGTATCAACCCTGGGACAGCCTCTGAGCTGTGAGAGTTAAAGTGAACATGCCAGGCACAGATGGCTGGGAGAGATGAGGGAGTGTTCATTATCATCATGTTACACAGGACATAGACTGGAATATAATGTTTTAGAGATCAGTCCGTGTCCAGAGCAGGTTGATCTATAATGTGTATTGTGGAGACCCACCAGGGTGAGGGATGCGATAGAGAACCATACATGTAACAAGCCCACAGAAGGGAGAGAAGAGAGCCCCCCACGGTCCATGGGAACATAACCCAGGGGGAGAGAGAGATACTGTGGATATTCCTCTCATGTCACCACCAGTGCAGCTCATAATGTGGCCATGAATGTATTTAGCGTCAGCAATATTAACACAAACAGTAGTCAAGATAGTAGACCAGATAACTGCATGCCATAACCTGAATGATAGTGTGTCCCTTACAATTTGCACATTTTAAATGACATACACTACCAGTCAAAAGCTTGGACACACTTACTAATTTAACGTTTTTTCTTTATTTTTTACTATTTTCTACATTGTAGAATAATAGTGAAGACATCAAAACTATGAAATAACACATATGGAATCATGTAGAACCAAAAAAGTGTTAAACAAATCAAAATATATTTTATATTTGAGATTCTTCAAATAGCCACCCTTTGCCTTGATGACAACTCTGCACACTCTTGGCATTCTCTAAACCAGCTTCATGAGGTAGTCACCTGGAATGCATTTCAATTAACAGGTGTGCCTTCTTAAAAGTTAATTTGTGGAATTTATTTCCTTCTTAATGCGTTTGAACCAATCAGTTGTGTTGAGACAATGTTGCGGGGGGGGTATACAGAAGATAGCCCTATTTGGTAAAAGACCAAGTCCATATTATGGCAAGAACAGCTCAAATAAGCAAAGAGAAACGACAGTCCATCATTACTTTAAGACATGAAGGTCAGTCAATACGGAACATTTGAAGAACCTTGAAAGTTTCCTCAAGTGCAGTCACAAAAACCATCAAGCGCTATGATGAGACTGGCTCTCATGAGGACCACCACAGGAATGGAAGACCCAGAGTTACCTCTGCTGCAGAGGATAAGTTAATTAGAGTTACCAGCCTCAGAAATTGCAGCCCAAATAAATGCATCACAGAGTTCAAGTCACAGACACATCTCAACATCAACTGTTCAGAGGGGACTGTGTGAATCAGGCCTTCATGGTCGAATTGCTGCAAAGAAACCACTACTAAAGGACAACAATAATAAGAAAATACCTGCTTGGGCCACGAAACACAAGCAATGGTCATTAGACCGGTGGAAATGTGTCCTTTGGTCTGGAGTCCAAATTGGAGATTTTTTGTTCCAACCGCTGTGTCTTTGTGAGACGCGATGTGGGTGAACGGATGATCTCTGCATGTGCAGTTCCCACCGTAAAGCATGGAGGAGGAGGTGTTATGGTGTGGGGGTGCTTTGCTGGTGACACGGTCTGTGATTTATTTATAATTCAAGGCACACTTAACCAGCATGGCTACCACAGCATTCTGCAGGGCTATTTTACCAAGAAGGAGAGTGATGGAGTGCTGCATCAGATGACCTGGCCTCCAATTGAGATGGTTTAGGATGAGTCGGACAGCAGAGTGAAGGAAAAGCAGCCAACAAGTGCTCAGCATATGTGGGAACTCCTTCAAGACTGTAGGAAAATCATTCCAGGTGAAGCTGGTTGAGAGAACGCCAAGAGTGTGCAAAGCTGTCATCAAGGCAAAGGGTGGCTATTTTAAGAATCTCAAATATAAAATATATTTTGATTTGTTTAACACTTTTTTGGTTACTATATGATTCCATATGTGTTATTTCATAGTTTGTAGAAAATAGTAAAAATAAAGAAAAACCCTTGAATGAGTAGGTGTGTCCAAACTTTTGACTGGTACTGTACATATTCTACATAAGTGTTGTTTTTCTTTTGATTTGTATTTTTGATTGCTGAGAAACGTGAGTAATAGCGAACTCTAAATATTTTATTGTGGGAATAATAATACCAATAATATGGTATCACTGTGATAGACCACATATTGTACCTTGATGCAACTTAAATGATTGTCCTTGTCTATATGGTTTTATCTAGAAAACCAATCATTCCACTGCAGTGAGAGCTCTATGAGTGGCTGAATGATTTGGTGAGTCATTTTCCCATAGAGGTTTATATTTCCCTGTGAGAGGCCAGAGAAATAGACATATAAACCCACCATGCCACAGAAGAGACATTATAGTTAAGTAGTGTGACACGATTCACAGGGAACAGCCCTCAGTGTCATAGCCCTGCGCTACAGTGACATACTGGAGCAGCCTTTGATGTTTTTTATGTTGGGGAAATATTGTGTGTGTGTGTCCTTGTGTGTTTTCATTCTGTGCACAATTGGGAGTGTTGGAGTGCTACTTTAAAACAAGTGAGTCAAGACGCGCTGCTGTCTTCCATGGAATGGATTGGTACACAATGGGAATAGAAGAGAAAGAGTACAAGTCAAGAGATTTGAGAGACTAGGTTGTGATGTCATCTCCTCATGTGATATTAGCAGGAAGCTACTGAGCCCCTCTTTCAAGCCTCATCAGAAGACAAACTAGATGCAGCACACTGTTTGGTTAGAAGAATAGCGCCTCATATCTTTTTATCTCCATCTTTGGCGCGGACACATGCACACACACACACACACACACACAAAAGCATGCAGACGCACACTTGCACACACACACACAAACTTACACATACAATCTCTCTGTTTCAGAAGTGAAATGTTTCCATCTCTCATGGGCCCAGTTAAGCGCTCACAAAGCCACAGTGCATACAGCAGGTAGATTGATTCTGACTTATTAGCTGTGAGTGAACGTAACAGGAGAGCATTAATACAAAAGGAAATGTGATATCCTGAGCCATTGAGTGCTCGTTAGCATTTTAATCAAAGCACTTCCAAGCTTGCATATGGAGTCCTTGCCATGAATTCCTAATGGCGGCTTTGGAGATGAGAGGGATATACGCACAGTGCGCCTCGCAACAAAGAAGCCACTAAAGATATACAGTGGGGAAAAAAAGTCTTTAGTCAGCCACCAATTGTGCAAGTTCTCCCACTTAAAAAGATGAGAGAGGTCTGTAATTTTCATCATAGGTACACGTCAACTATGACAGACAAATTGAGAATTTTTTTCCCAGAAAATCACATTGTAGGATTTTTAATGAATTTATTTGCAAATTATGGTGGAAAATAAGTATTTGGTCACCTACAAACAAGCAAGATTTCTGGCTCTCACAGACCTGTAACTTCTTCTTTAAGAGGCTCCTCTGTCCTCCACTCATTACCTGTATTAATGGCACCTGGTTGAACTTGTTATCAGTATAAAAGACACCTGTCCACAACCTCAAACAGTCACACTCCAAACTCCACTATGGCCAAGACCAAAGAGCTGTCAAAGGACACCAGAAACAAAATTGTAGACCTGCACCAGGCTGGGAAGACTGAATCTGCAATAGGTAAGCAGCTTGGTTTGAAGAAATCAACTGTGGGAGCAATTATTAGCAAAAATCCCAGAACCACACGGGGGGACCTAGTGAATGACCTGTAGAGAGCTGGGGACCAAAGTAACAAAGCCTACCATCAGTAACACACTACGCCGCCAGGGACTCAAATCCTGCAGTGCCAGACGTGTCCCCCTGCTTAAGCCAGTACATGTCCAGGCCCGTCTGAAGTTTGCTAGAGTGCATTTGGATGATCCAGAAGAGGATTGGGAGAATGTCATATGGTCAGATGAAACCAAAATAGAACTTTTTGGTAAAAACTCAACTCGTCGTGTTTGGAGGACAAAGAACGCTGAGTTGCATCCAAAGAACACCATAACTACTGTGAAGCATGGGGGTGGAAACATCATGCTTTGGGGCTGTTTTTCTGCAAAGGGACCAGGACGACTGATCCGTGTAAAGGAAAGAATGAATGGGGCCATGTATCGTGAGATTTTGAGTGAAAACCTCCTTCCATCAGCAAGGGCATTGAAGATGAAACGTGGCTGGGTCTTTTAGCATGACAATGATCCCAAACACACCGCCCGGGCAACGAAGGAGTGGCTTCGTAAGAAGCATTTCAAGGTCCTGGAGTGGCCTAGCCAGTCTCCAGATCTCAACCCCATAGAAAATCTTTGGAGGGGAGTTGAAAGTCCGTGTTGCCCAGCGACAGCCCCAAAACATCACTGCTCTAGAGGAGATCTGCATGGAGGAATGGGCCAAAATACCAGCAACAGTGTGTGAAAACCTTGTGAAGACTTACAGAAAACGTTTGACCTGTGTCATTGCCAACAAAGGGTATATAACAAAGTATTGAGAAACTTTTGTTATTGACCAAATACTTATTTTCCACCATAATTTGCAAATAAATTCATTAAAAATCCTACAATGTGATTTTCTGGAAAAAAAATCTCAATTTGTCTGTCATAGTTGACGTGTACCTATGATGAAAATTACAGGCCTCTCTCATCTTTTTAAGTGGGAGAACTTGCACAATTGGTGGCTGACTAAATACTTTTTTCCCCCACTGTATCACACAGGAATTCTTAACAGTCTTAAAAACAGAAAACGTTTCAATTGATGTGCCTCTGACCCTCATTGTCTTTCAATGCAGAGTAAATTAAAGTTCACCAAGGACAGCTAGCGCAGTTGCACTGACAAGTTTATTTTCCTCATGTCTCTGTTCAAGTCATCCCTACCTATCCAGTCCAGTATCATTTCAACAAACACAATGGCCTGAAACCAATCCAGACTCAAACGGCACGACAAACACCAGGCAGTGGAGCACTGGAGCGAGAGTCCTGTTTGATCATATCTCCTAAATGACAGCTTTCCGGCCAGGCAGTGAGTGTAATTGTAATGGCTGGGCCTCTATTTTAAGCCTAGCATAAAGAATGAATGCTACTCAACAGTGGTTTCACAGGGTTTTACTGCCCCTGAGCACATAAGAGGTCTGAGGCTAAGGTTGAACCTCCTCATTCTCAAACCCACTGTCTGGGAGCTGAGAAAGACACGGCAATGACAAAGAGAGAGGGAGAGTGTGATTAGCGCTGGAGGGAATAGCGGCCATTTTACAGGCTCCTGACCAATTGTGTATTTTTTGGCGCTGATCTTAACTTTTTTTGTACATAATGTTTCCGTCATCATTTCCTATGACCAAAAATAGCTTCTGGACATCAGAAAAGCTATCACTAACCTCGAGTTGGAGGCAAAATACATATTGATTATCCCGGACCAGGCACAAATCCCCAACACTTGAAGAAGGGGACAGCGCTATACAGGCCAACGTGCCGGTTACCTGACAAGACTACACCGGAGAGTGGATAAAACGCTTCTACCCTCCGTTCTATTGGCGAACGTGCAATCACTGGATAATAAACTGGATGAGGTCCATTCGAGTCTATCCTATCAATGAAAAAAAAAAAATTTATGCACTCACTAACTGTCTGCTAAATGACTAAAATGTAAATGTAAATGTGATCTGAAGAACTGGAATATTCTATGTTTCTCAGAGTCGTGGCTGAACAAGGTAAATATAAATCTAGCTGTTTTTTCTATACATCGGCAGGACAGAACGGTGAGTCGGAGAAGCTCAGGGGAGGGGGTGTGTGTCTCTTTGTTAACAACAGCTGGTGCGCAATCTCTAAAAATAAGGTAGTCTCGAGGTTCTGCTCGCCTGATTTAGAATGCCTCATGATAAGCTGTAGACCACACTATTTACCAAGAGCGTTTTCATCTATATTTTTCGTAGCTGTCTATTTACCACCACAAACCGATACTGGCACTAAGACCCCACTCAACGAGCTGTATAGGGCCATAAGTAAACAAGAAAATGCTCACCCAGAGGTGGCGCTCCTAGGTGACGGTGACTTTAATGCAGGAAAACTGAAATCCGTTTTATCTCATTTCTACCAGCATGTCACCTGTGCAACTAGAGGCGAAAAAACTCTAGATAACCTTTACTCCACACAGAGATGCATACAAAGCTCTCCCTAGCCCCCCCTCCTGATTCCTGCTTACAAGCAAAAACTCAAACAGGAAGTACCAGTGACGTGCTCAATACAGAAGTGGTCCGATGAAGCGGATGCTAAGCTACAGGACTGTTTCACTAGCAAAGACTGGAACATGTTCCGGTATTCATCCGATGCTATTGAGGAGTTTACCACATCGGTGTCGTCGACGATGTTGTCCCCACAGTGACCATATGTACATATCCCAACCAGGAGCCATGTATTACAGGCAACATCCGCACTGAGCTAAAGGCTAGAGTTGCCGCTTTGAAGGAGCGGGACACTAATCCGGACGCTTATAAGAAATCCAGAGGGCCTCCTGAGTGGCGCAGCGGTCTAAGGCACTGCATCACAGTGTTGCGGCGTCACTACAGCCTGGGGTTCAATCCCAGGCTGTGTCATTACAAGCCGTGACCGGGAGTCCCATAGGGCGGCACACAATTGGCCCAGCGTCGTCCGGGTTAGGGGAGGATTTGGCCGGGGGGGCCTTTACTTGGCTGATCGTGCTCTAGTGACTCCCTGTGGCAGGCCAGGCGCCTGCAGGCTGACTCGGTCGTCAGTTTGACAGTGTTTCCTCCGACACATTGGTGCAGCTGGCTTCCAGGTTAAGTGAGCGGGTGTAAAGAAGCGCGGTTTGGCGGGTCATGTTTCGGAGGACGCATGACTCGACCTTCGCCTCTCCCGAGCCCGTTGGGGAGTTGCAGTGATGAGACAAGATCGTAATCACGAAATTGGGGAGAGAAGGGGGGGGTAAAAATAAATCCCGCTACGCACTCTGACAAACCATCAAAGAGACAAAGCATCAATACAGGACCAAGATCGAATCCTACTACACCGGTTCTGACGCTTGTCAGATGTGGCAGGGCTTGCAAACTATCACAGATTACAATTACGTGTCTTCCCCTCAGGAGGCTGAAAATATTCGTCATGGGCCCTCAGATCCTCAAAACGTTCTACAGCTACACCATTGAGAGCATCTTAACTGGCTGCATCAACACTTGGTGTGGCAACTGCTTGAGATCCAACCCCAACGCGCTACAGAGGGTAGTGCGTACGTCCAGGAAATCGCTGGGGCCGAGCTCCCTGCCATCCAGGACCTCTATACCAGGCGGTGTCAGAGTAAGGCCCTAAAAATTGCCGAAGACTCCAGCCACCCAAGTCACAGACTGACCTCACTGCAACCCCACGGCAAGTGGTACCGATGCACCTAGTCTGGAACCAACAGGACCAATGTTCCCTCCAAAAAAATGAGGCACTGAGGAAATTTCAGGTCTGCTGAGCGCAAACTTCAACATTGTGAAAATTCTGTGCAACTACCAGCGCACATTTACTGTGAACACTGAGGCTGTACCCGCTTTAAGTTACAGTTTTAACAATGGCCAAGTAGGCTACTGTGGCTATTTGATCATAATGTAGGCCTACCAGAGTGGCCTACCATCAAAAACAATGGAGAAAATTCATCCCCTAACATTTTAACATGGAAATAGCTGTTCTATCATTCAGCATACAGCAGCAGCCACTGTGTGGTGTTCAATGTAGGCCTACATTCCATGAGACGTTTGAAAAAAATATGTAGGGATTGACATTAACCTGAGGTGACTGAAAATGTTGTGTTGCTTGATACAAGAAACCACTTTACAAAATAAAATGCATTATTATTCCCATACCATTATTACAGAGAATCAGACAAATTATGTTACCCTCTGCCTATTGGCCCATTGGCTACTTATTCAAGCCTGTCTCAAAATACAACACTGCCCCTTTAAGACAAAAAAAGCTATTTTCAAAGATGTCTAGAAATGTTCACGTTTTGTGCTCTTGTAGGAAGCAATCACTCCCCTATTGCTGACTACAAATGATCTGTAACTGGGCTAATAACTCACTAACTAGCAAAGGATATGAAAAGAATTTGCACATGTGGCTACATGCAGCTCTTGCTCTGATCTCAAAACAAGCACATCTACTCACAACCGCTCATGTTGTAAAAATAGTCCAGTTCAAAGTAAATGGCACAGACCCATATATGGCAATATTCTATTTGCATATAGGCCTACTGCAGCTCTGATTGTTTATGCCACACCGGTCTGTGTAGAGTACGGGCTGAGTCATGCATGTCAATGCAATAGAATCCTACTCCGATGCGTTCTGCATACAACAAAATCTTGCATAGTTCGTTTTGTTTCGGTATGTTGCATTGAAAGTGGCTAATATTGCGTTGATTCCATCACAATTGCCACATTAAAGGGAAACGTTGATAGTGTTAACAGGGAAAACTCTAGAACAGTGGTCACCAACCTTTTCTGAGTCAAGATCACTTTCTGATTCAAAATGCAAGCCGAGATCTACCGCTCAGACTTTTTTTAACATGACTTAAAAAACGTAAGCCTATGCAACATTAACCAATGAAAAACATTAATGTAGCAATGAGGTTTGTGCAGTAATTTATAGGCCCAATACATTTTCACCACATATTGGCTTTGCTTGAATTGCCCTGCCAATGCATTGTTGTTCGGGCCATTTTTTAAAATTATATTTCAACATTTAAGGTAGACTATATGATCACACCGGTAATAGATCCGTTGTTGTATTACTTTTGAGGCACAGCTGAGTGAGAATACATTTAAATCATTTGCTTTTTATTTTTATTTTACTGGGCTGATGGTGCCTGCATATGATGGTCAGTCTCAGTGGAGGGAGAGAGCAGCAGACTGCGGGTCCGCCTCTCAACATCCCTCTGCTCTCCCTTTCCTCCACTGACACTGACCAAATAGGGACACCGTCTTCCAGCTGATGGCGAAACTCGAGTCGCACCACATTATTTCTGCCTCATGCACAAATTCATGTTGTTACTCCTATGAACAGAGAAAGTGAAATATTCCTCTCTATTAAAAAACACCCAAGCCACTAATAATAACAACAACGCAAGCCTATAGATACACTTTCCTACTCATTCATTACTGCTGCAGTGCTTGTTGTAGCACTTAAACACTCAATCATAAAAACAGCAGCTCTTTGCTGTATTCGTTGACAGTCTCTCTCTAGTCATGGTTTTAAACATTTTGAAATCTCACAGTATCAATTTTGCTGTCACTTTCTTTTACGCCTTCTGCATTACTGCAGACACGGTAATCTGAACCATCCAATTGGCCAGCGGTAGGCTTATAGTGCACATGATTTGCTCTCCGGGCCCGCCGGGAAGGCAGAGTTTGTACCTTCAGACACATGAAATGGTTCAAAATGGCAACAGTTGCTTACCCGGGCGTGCAGGGCAGCTGAATCGGGTGCACCTACCGCCAATAGCACGAGACAAAAAAAAAAAGTGGAACACAAGGCTTTATCGTTGGGTTTTTTACATAAATGTTTGGCGATCGACTAGGAATACCTTGGTGACCACTGCTCTAGAAAGTTGAGTGAAGTTCAATCTCGTGCTTCTCTCTGCGGGCTGATATTTATTCTGCGTGGCAGTCCTGGGGGAGCTGTGCGGCAGTCTCGGTGCCCCAGCCCACGCGCAGCTTAGAGGGAACATTGAACAGGACCCTGAACAGCTTCTACCTCCAAGCCATAAGACTGCTAAATAGTTAGTTAAATAGTTAACCAAACAGCTACCTGGACAATCTGCATTCACCCTTTTTGCACTAACTCTTTTTACTCATCACATACGCTGTTGTACTGTTTATTATCTATCCTGTTGCCAAGTCACTTTATCCCTACCTATATTTACATATCTACCTCAATAACCTCGTACCCCTGCACATCGACTCGGTACTGGTACCCCGTGTACATAGCCAAGTTATCGTTACTCATTGTGTATTTATTCCTCGTGTTATATTTTTTCGATAATTTCTCTTTGTTTTCTCTTTATTGTTGGGAACGGCCCGTAAGTAAGCATTTCACTGTTAGTCTACACCTGTTGTTTACGAAGCATGTGACAAATAACATTTGATTTTGATTTGATTAGAGAAGGGGAGAAGTGGAATCACAGACCAACATTCTCCAACACGCCACCTAACATTTAAAATGATAATGTGCCATTGCCACGAAATGGCATTGCATATCATTTATTGAGCAAACAGAGAAAGGGGGGATAAATAGAGGAAACAGTCTTAGCTTTCATGACACCGTTAATCAAGTTTCCCTGCGAACAACTGCTGCCTAAGAGGATGTCTGATTGAATTAAGCCAATCAGACGAGGTCTCTGTGTTGCCGTGCAGTAACGGCCTCATGGCAGGAGGCCTTTTACATTTTCCTCACACAGAGACAGAACTATGTAGGCTAGCTGCCTGTTAGAGAACGACCAACTAACCACCAGCAACACATTTGCTGCCTGCCATGCACCACCAAGACAGACAATTTCTGAGTGGGTGTTAAGGCAGAAGTGAGTCCAACTTGAAGGACTATTTTTAAGGTCGTTCAGACAGATTCTCATCTGTGTAAAAATCACAGCCTCACTGACAGGCCATTGGACCCTCTGGTGTGTTGTGCTGTGAATCCCCTCATAGCACCAGTCTGTTAAACCACTCACAGGTTGACCTTTCCTTTCTGGAGTTGCCTTCACTTCTAATGTTGCCATGACAACACGCCTGCCATGACAGATAATGACACACTTCCACCAGGCTGTGCCAAAGCCGGGGCACTGTGGCTGAGAGGGGGGAGGAAGGGGGGAGGGAGGAGAGGGAGGGGGGAGACGACAGCTGTCTGAGGCTTGGGCAGAGAGAGACCTCTGACTGCCAGCCCTACCACACACCCCTTGAACCTGAAGAGGAAGGTCAACCCAGAGGTCAAACTGACCCACCCTCATCCCTACATCACACACAGCCTCCAAACCACAGGCTGTCAGCTGGAGGAGGACGAGGAGGGTGAAGAGTTTCAACAGTGCACTGATTATGCAACCTTTTTCTATCATGTATGATGTTTCTTATTCTTTAGCTATTTGCAGCTACAGTACCTTCGGAAAGTATTCAGACCCCTTGACTTTTTCCACATTTTGTTATGTTACAGCCTTATTCTAAAATGGATTACATTTTTAAAAATACTCAGCAATCTACACACAATACCCCATAATGACAAAGCGAAAACAGGTTTTTAGAACTTTATGCACATTTATTAAAAATAGAAAACTGAAAACCTTATTTACATAAGTATTCAGACCCTTTGCTATGAGACTCAGGTGCATCCTGTTTCCATTGATCATCCTTGAGATGTTTCTACAACTGGATTGGAGTCCACCTGTGGTACATTCAATTGATTGGACATGATTTGGAAAGGCACACACATGGCTATATAAGGTCCCACAGTTGACAGTGCATGTCAGAGCAAAAACCAAGCCATGAGGTCGAAGGAATTGTCCGTAGAGCTCCGAGACAGGATTGTGTCGAGGCACAGATCTGGGGAAGGGTACCAAAACATTTCTGCAGCATTGAAGGTCCCCAAGAACACAGTGGCCTCAGTCATTCTTAAATGAAAGAAGTTCGGAACCACCAAGACTCTCATAGAGCTGGCCGCCCAGCCAAACTGAGTAATCGGGGGAGAAGATCCTTGGTCAGGGAGGTGACCAACAACCCGGTGGTCACTCTGACAGAGCTCTAGAGTTCCTCTGTGGAGAGGGGAGAACCTTCCAGAAGAACAACCATCTCTGCAGCACTCCACCAAATCAGGCCTTTATGGTAGAGTGGCCAGACGGAAGCCACTCCTCAGTAAAAGGCACAAGACAGCCCGCTTGGAGTTTGCCAAAAGGCACCTAAAGACTCTCAGACCATGAGAAACAAGATTCTCTGGTCTGATGAAACCAGGATTGAACTCTTTGGCCTGAATGCCAAGGGTCACGTCTGGAGGAAAACTGGCACCATCCCTACGGTGAAGAATGGTGGTGGCAGCATCATGCTGTGGTGGGATGTTTTTCAGCGGCAGGGACTGGGAGACTAGTCAGGATCGAGGCAAAGATGAACGGAGCAAAGTACAGCGAGATCCTTAATGAAAACCTGCTCCAGAGTGCTCAGGACCTCAGACTGGGCCAAAGTTTCACCTTCCAACAGGACAACGACCTTAAGCACACAGCCAAGACAACGCAGTGGCTATGAATGTACTTGGGTGGCCCAGCCAGAGCCCGGATTTTAACCCGGTCGAACATCTCTGGAGAGACCTGAAAATAGCTGTGCAGAAACGCTCCCCAGCCAACCTGTAGCTCAGTTGGTAGAGCATGGCGCTTGCAACGCCAGGGTTGTGGGTTCGACTCACATGGGGGGCCAGTATGAAAAATGTATGCACTCACTAACTGTAAGTCGCTCTGGATAAGAGCGTCTGCTAAATTACTAAAATGTAAAAATGTAAACCTGACAGAGCTAGAGACGATCTCAAATAAAATTTTATTGGCCACATGCGCAGAATACAACAGGTGCAGACATTACAGTGAAATGCTTACTTACAGCCCTTAACCAACAGTGCATTTATTTTTAATAAAAAAGTAAAATAAAACAACAACAAAAAAGTGTTGAGAAAAAAAGAGCAGAAGTTTAAAAAAAAATAACAGTAGGGAGGCTATATATACAGGGGGGTACCGGTGCAGAGTCAATGTGCGGGGGCACCGGCTAGTTGAGGTAGTTGAAGTAATATGTACATGTGGGTAGAGTTAAAGTGACTATGCATAAATAATTAACAGAGTAGCAGCAGTGTAAAAAGATGGGGTGGGGGGTGGGGGGGGGGGGGGCAGTGCAAATAGTCCGGGTAGCCATGATTAGCTGTTCAGGAGTCTTATGGCTTGGGGGTAGAAGCTGTTGAGAAGTCTTTTGGACCTAGAATTGGCACTCCGGTACCGCTTGCCGTGTGGTAGCAGAGAGAACAGTCTATGACTAGGGTGGCTGGAGCCTGGTATAGAGGTCCTGGATGGCAGGAAGCTTGGCCCCAGTGATGTACTGGGCCGTACGCACTACCCTCTGTAGTGCCTTGCGGTCGGAGGCCAAGCAGTTGCCATACCAGGCGGTGATGCAACCAGTCAGGATGCTCTCGATGGTGCAGCTGTATCATTTTTTGAGGATCTGAGGACCCATGCCAAATCTTTTCAGTCTCCTGAGGGGGAATAGGCTTTGTCGTGCCCTCTTCACGACTGTCTTGGTGTGTTTGGACCATGAGAGTTCGTTGGTGATGTGGACACCAAGGAACTTGAAGCTCTCAACCTGTTCCACTACAGCCCCGTCGATGAGAATGGGGGCGTGCTCAGTCCTCTTTTTTTTCCCTGTAGTCCACAATCATCTCCTTTGTCTTGGTCACGTTGAGGGAGAGGTTGTTATCCTGGCACCACACAGCCAGGTCTCTGACCTCCTCCCTATAGGCTGTCTCATCGTTGTCGGTGATCAGGCCTACCACTGTTGTGTCGTCGGCAAACTTAATGATGGTGTTGGAGTCGTGCCTGGCCATGCAGTCATGGGTGAACAGGGAGTACAGGAGGGGACTGAGCACGCACCCCTGAGGGGCCCCCGTGTTGAGGATCAGTGTGGCAGATGTGTTGTTACCTACCCTTACCACCTGGGGGGCGGCCCGTCAGGATGTCCAGGATCCAGTTGCAGAGGGAGGTATTTAGTCCCAGGATCCTTAGCTTAGTGATGAGCTTTGAGGGCACTATGGTGTTGAATGCTGAGCTGTAGTCAATGAATAGCATTCTCACGTAGGTGTTCCTCTTGTCCAGGTGGGAAAGGGCAGTGTGGAGTGCAATAGAGATTGCATCATCTGTGGATCTGTTGGGGCGGTATGCAAATTGGAGTGGGTCTAGGGTTTCTGGGATAATGGTGTTGATGTGAGCCATGACCAGCCTTTCAAAGCACTTCATGGCTACAGACATCAGTGCTATGGGTCGGTAGTCATTTAGGCAGGTTATCTTAGTGTCCTTGGGCACGGGGACTATGGTGGTCTGCTTGAAACATGTTGGTATTACAGACTCAGTCAGGGACATGTTGAAAATGTCAGTGAAGACACTTGCCAGTTGGTCAGCACATGCTCGGAGTACACGTCCTGGTAATCCGTCTGGCCCTGCGACCTTGTGAATGTTGACCTGCTTAAAAGTCTTACTCACATCGGCTACGGAGAGCGTGATCCCATAGTCATCCGGAACAGCTGGTGCTCTCATGCATGCTTCAGTGTTGCTTGCCTCGAAGCGAGCATAGAAGTGGTTTAGCTCGTCTGGAAGTCTTGTGTCACTGGGCAGCTCGCGGCTGTGCTTCCCTTTGTAGTCTGTAATAGTTTTCAAGCCCTGCAGAGAAGAATGGGAGAAACTCCCCAAATATAGGTGTGCCAAACTTGTAGCATCATACCCAAGAAGACTCGAGGCTGTAATCGCTGCCAAAGGTCCTTCAACAAAGTACTGAGTAAAGGGTCTGAATACTTATGTAAATGTGATATATATATTTATTTATTTATTAGCTAACATTTCTAAAAACCTGTTTTTGCATTGTCATTATGGGGTATTGTGTGTAGATTGATGAGGGAATAAAAAAAAAAACAATTTTAGAATAAGGCTGTAACCTAACAAAATTTGGGAAAAGTCAAGGGGTCTGAATACTTTCCGAAGGCTCTGTATATCCATTATTTAGCAGCCAGCCTGCCAAGATTATTGAACCGATGACCAAATATCTGACAGCCCTACAGCAAACATTTAGAAGGACTTATTTCTCATTGACAGGGAGTGTTCTAGGATTAATCAGGTCCAATGTGTGAGTGGTTTTGTTGGCACGGCCAGTGGATAATATGTGGTTTGTTGGAGGTCAGTCCTTACCTGCAGACGGAGGGAGAGCTCCTCAGAGCCATCAGTGACTAATCTATCAGCCTGTCTCAGGGGTCTGTGCTGCAGCACACTGCTCCTCCCTACCTAACACTGGGCTCTTTATACCTCTATCCTTTAGGCCAGGGCACAAACAGGTTGCTGAGTCTATTAACAATCTATTATTCATTTATTAGGACTAATGCTGAGTCTGGGCTTGACAGCACAGCTAACTAACCCAAGTCAGGACAGACCAGACAGCCTGTTCACTTGTAATGGCTGTTAATCTGTCAATGGCGCAGCATGCAACAGCCTAGATTGTAGTATAAAAACATACACTATGATATTAGTGTATATGTGTATGTAAGATTAAGCATGTCATTGGGTTTAGGTATGGGGATAGGTTGGACTCCCCCGATAGCCCAAATGCTGCCTGGAATGATGGGAAGCTCAGCTTATGACATCACCAGTGGGTGTCTTCTTTCAGTGGCTATCAGCTTAGCGTCACCTTAAACACAGAGTCTGAGCTGAGGCACTCCATCCACAGTAATCACACACAGTAGTGAATAATCTCAAGGCTGTGTTAGTGTTGCTGGTGACGAGGTGATGCACTTGACAGTCTCTCACTTTTTCTCTCTCAGTTAGGAAACTGCTGTGTCGCCCTTCTGCTTTCCTCCCAAAAATCTCCCCAAAGTCACTTTCACAGGCTTTGCTTAATAACCAGGCAGTAAAGTGACGCCCCAGAGGTCAGTCTGGCTAATGAAGCAGTCTGTCGCTGCTAATGGTGATTAGCACTCGTCATCTACCTGCTCACCTCCCTACAACACACACACGCACCCACTCACACCTCCATCATACCACTGTGTCAGGGTGCACAGCAGGTTGACACAACACACACACATTTTCTTATGATGAACACTTTGACGGACAGGAAAAATTAAAACAAATATGTAAACTCCACATTTAAGAAATACTTTTTTTTACAGTTTTCCTATAAACTTAGCCTTGGATCTGTGCTCTTTCAGGTGCCTACTACCGTCTGTCTGAGTTCAGTTGATCCTGGTATTTCTATGGCTCTGGTGAGTCACTTGGTCCCCAGGCCCTGCCTACACTCTTGCAAAGGTTAGCTGTGACGCTGGCACCTCCTGCCCACTCCCTCCCAAGGAGTGGAATGATTGCTTATGGAATAGCTCCCCTGGTGCCCGATTAAAACACTTTCCAACAAGTCTGTCACCAATGCTAGGCTAGGAAAGGAGGGAGGGAGCGGTGGAGGGAGGAAAGGAGGGATGGGGAGAGTAATGGAACAGCATGAGCCCTGTCAAGCTCTCCTTTCAGAAGCAGCAATGGAACACAAAGACCAAAACACAGGCTCAACTCTCAGTGGAACAGGCACTGCCCATTGGACACTGAGCATCAGCTAGCTATATGGAACATCTTATCTGACTTGGGACTGGAGTGTTAAAAATCACTGAGCAGTTACATGAGCACACTTCAATTGCGGATAACTTCGTATGCATATTTAAAGGTTACACAGCCTCAAATCGGAGTGTATCTAAAATGCATGAATTATGTGAAATGTCATGAAGTGTGATTTTATCAGAGGTGAGGCATTCTCTCTTCTTTTTGTGAACTCTGGTGTCATTCTACTTCTGTCCTTCTTTTTCTCTCTCTAAAGAACTTCCACAAAGTCAGAATAAAGAGCAGTTAAGTTCCCCGACTGGAGCTCTTGAAGGAAGGTCGTTATCTGATTTATATTTTGGCCACAGCCACAGAGCTGCCAACGGGTTACTACATACAATAAAAGGCATTTGGGAGCCAGCCAACGCGGGAGAATGGGTGAGAGTGTTGGCAAGGATTTCCATGGATCTAAGGCTTCAACATTTACATTTAAAGCTGTTATCACAAACATGTTATCACATAAATCTGAAAGGACACCTCCAAGCAGATATCTTCTCAGACATACATAATTACTATGTGCATGTGTTAGCTAGAATGCAAGATCATGAAGCTGGACGGACACATTTAGTGAGTTTCTAAGAGAATTCACAATGCTGAGTGTGCATGCTAACACGCATTGGCGTGAATGTGTGTTGCTGACACATGCATTAGGCATGATGGGTCTGGGCTAACTCACATTAGCAAAACTGCAGGCTAACACACAGCTGGAGCCAGACCCTGGGCTCTCTCTCTGGGCTGTGGGCTGGCAGGGCGGGCTGAGAATCTGGATGGAATGGTACATTTGGGTTGGTGTGTGTTCGGCCCAGCTGCTTCACTGGCCTGTCCAATGGACTGTGGTGCTCCTGAGACCAGGCACACAGACTCTGCCATAAAGACCCAGTACACAGACCCAATGATACAGCGGCCAGTTACTATACCCAACGACATGCAGTAAACTCGTTCTCCAACAGCTATTTTTATCACATCATATAGAAAACAAATGCAGTTAATATGCATTTTGTGATCATGCCATGGGAAATTGCTGTAGGCTCCCACACAAGGAATACATACGCCTACAAACAGACTAGCATTTACCATGGTATTGGACTACTCTGGTCAAGCTTTGACCTCTCTGTGGCTATGTGGGAAGTCTCTATCTTCTGGGTCGGTAGAGGATTAGGCAAGGAGTAGCACCAGCAAACACACAGAACCTCTGGTTACACACATACACACACATACACACACACACGAACGCACACACAAGTCCTCACCAACAAGCTGTCAGGCCGATTACCTCCCTGACTGCTAAAGTGAAAGCGAATCTGAAGGCTGAAAATTACTGTGATGATACAGGTTAGGTGATTGGCATTAACCCCTTGAGTAATAGGTCTCTTTTGAAAAAGCATAGTTTTTGGTAATTTTTTATGGAATGTTTGTGTGCAGTGATGAGTCAATGATGATGAGCTAGCTATGGCCATATATTTAAAAAATGCACATACAACATAAGCCAATGTCCAAATCATAAAATACAAACAACTAATTTAAGCGATTGTATACACGTTTGTGTTCCACTATGTACAAAGAAGAAGTCTAATTAAACATTATTAATTACTACATGTTTGGATCATTTTCCAGTAACGTTAAGTAACGTTAAGCTAGAGGAGAATCATTTGATGCACACCCATCCATCTGTACATATAACTGTTATTATGTCCTGCATTAGTGTTGTAATCCCAGTAATCCTTCAGCATGAACACACCAATCACATTTTCACAGAGATAGTGATATAATGATATGACTAATCACGGTCTTCAGTTTGCCACAGTAACTCAGAGGAGGGATTAGAAAGCTTAGGGGGATTTTCAACACCATTTTGTAAATAAGTTGAACATACTGAATTGCAGTAAGGTCAAGTAAGAAAGCAGTAGACTTACTTCCGCTTTGAAAACGTAACAAGAAAGAAACAAAACAAGAGACAAAATAGGTGTACCACCTCCCCACCGAGAGTCTGCGTCTAGATAACGGTCTCCTGCTGGGCAGTGAAATAGTGTGCAGGGTTGCGGCTGGCTGATGCAGAGGGGCCGTTCTGAACACAAGCACAGTGTTAGGATGAATCCATACAGCACTGTGGTGCTGTTAGATAAAGTCACCTGGTGTTTAAGATGGTTAGGCCCCGGTTGGGTCCGGTGGCTCACCCAGCTGGGACGCCACATTAATCATGATGCCCTGGGTGACGCTGGGTCACTGATACACACTCTGTTAACTGCCCCAAAACACATATGTATAGGCATACACATACAGTTGAAGTCGGAAGTTTACATACAGTTAGGTTGGAGTCATTAAAACTCGTTTCTCAACCTCTCCACAAAATTCTTGTTAACAATCTATAGTTTTGGTAAGTCGGTTAGGACATCTACTTTGTGCATGACACAAGTAATTTTTACAACAATTGTTTACAGACAGATTATTTCACTTACAATTCACTGTATCACAATTCCAGTGGGTCAGAAGTTTACACTAAGTTGACTGTGCCTTTAAACAGCTTGGAAAATTCCATAAAATTATGTCATGGCTTTAGAAGCTTCTGATAGGCTAATTGACATAATTTGAGTCAATTGGAGGTGTATCTGTGGATGTATTTCAAGGCCTACCATCAAACTCAGTGCCTCTTTGCTTGACATCATGGGAAAATCAAAAGAAATCAGTCAAGACCTCAGTAAAAAAAATGTAGACCTCCACAAGTCTGGTTCATCCTTGGGAGCAATTTCCAAACGCCTGAAGGTTCCACGTTCATCTGTACAAACGCAAGTATAAACACCATGGGACCACGGAGCCGTCATACCGCTCAGGAAGGAGACGCGTTCTGTCTCCTAGAGATGAACGTACTTTGGTGTGAAAAGTGCAAATTAATCCCAGAACAACAGCAAAGGACCTTGTGAAGGAAACAGGTACAAAAGTATCTATATCCACAGTAAAACGAGTCCTATATCGACATAACCTGAAAGGCCGCTCAGCAAGGAAGAAGCCACTGCTCCAAAACCACCATAAAAAAGCCAGACTACGGTTTGCAACTGCACATGGGGACAAAGATCGTACTTTTTGGAGAAATGTCCTCTGGTCTGATGAAACAAAAATAGAACTGTTTGGCCATAATGACCATCGTTATGTCTGGAGGAAAAAGGGGGGTCTTGCAAGCCGAAGAACACCTTCCCAACCGTGAAGCACGGGGGTGGCAGCATCATGCTGTGGGGGTGGTTTGCTGCAGGAGGGATTGGTGCACTTCACAAAATAGATGGCATCATGAGGAAGGAAAATTATGTGGATATATTGAAGCAACATCTCAAGACATCAGTCAGGAAGTTAAAGCTTGGTCGCAAATGGGTCTTCCAAATGGACAATGACCCCAAGCCTACTTCCAAAGTTGTGGCAAAATGGCTTAAGAACAAAGTCAAGGTATTGGAGTGGCCATCACAAAGCCCTGACCTCAATCCTATAGAACATGTGTCGGTAGAACTGAAAATAGCGTGTGCAAGCAAGGAAGCCTACAAACCTGACTCAGTTACACCAGCTCTGTCAGGAGTATTGGGCCAAAACTCACACAACTTATTGTGGGAAGCTTGTGGAAGGCTACCCGAAACATTTGACCCAAGTTAAACAACTTAAAGGCAATGCTACCAAATACTAATTGAGTGTATGTAAACTTCTGACCCAGGAATGTGATGAAATAAATAAAATCTGAAATAAATAATTCTCTCTACTATTATTCTGACATTTCACATTCTTAAAATAAAGTGGTGATCCTAACTGACCTAAGACAGGGCATTTTTACTAGGATTAAATGTCAGGAATTGTGAAAAACTGAGTTTAAATGTATTTGGCTAAGGTGTATATACATTTCCGACTTCAACTGTACATAACGCACACACACATGGGACTATACACACCTCCCTCAAACACAAACCCTGGGAGCCCATAGTGTACGTTGCCAGAGAAGAGGAAGCCTGTGGACATAAAGGGCCGGTGCTTCCTGACTCCCTGGTAAGGTTGATCCCAGGCTGGCCGGCCTACTGGAAGACAGCAACGACGAGCCCGGGAGGAGGCGTATCCAAAATAATTTGAGTTTCACCCTCCAGTAATGAAGGAAGGGGAGAAAGCCATCCTTCTGGTTCATTCCCCATCAGAAATAATTACCCCGGGATAGGATTTGGAAGCCCCATGTATGGTTCAAAGTTAGCCAACCTGGAGCCCTGCGTGTGTCTTCCAGAGCTCCCAGTGCTCCTGCTGTGTTGCTTAATGTGGCCCTGATTAAAATAGGAGAGGAGAGGAGGAGGAGGATCAGGGTCCATAGTTTCAACCCACAACCCAGCAGGAGTATTTACCCATTAGACCTGAAGAATCATTGGGATCCGGCCCACACCAGACAGGAAGCTGAGTTCTGAGAGACTCATTCATGTGTTTGTATTCGCCATAGTCTCTCTCACTCCCTATCTATCTTTATTTTCCCTCACACCAACTGTATTCTCTCGCTCTACACACACACACACACACACACACACACACACACACACACACACACACACACACACACACACACACACACACACACACACACACACACAAACAGTGGATTCTCTTCATCCAGAGCTAATTTCACACAGAGCACATAACTCAAAATACCAGTGTTGATTAAAACTGATGGGCTGCTACAGGCTCTAAAGGTGGAGTGGTGGAGCCACTAAATCATCTCAAGTCCCTCCTCCTCCCCTTCACTCTCTTCCATCTTCAGAGCTTTTGTCCTGATGGTTACAGTTTAAGTCTGTTCTGGTGAATCGGAAGCATTGATATTGAAGGCCAGATAGAAGACCTTTATGTGGAAGCATCATTCCATTGGAAGATGCCATGGTCCAAAAATGCATTTTAATTAGTTTCCCTAACATTCAGGACATAAATACAGTACAGTACATTCATATTTCACATACCTCCTTCCCTTGTCTGATCCGGCAACATCCTGCCACTGTAGCCCTGGAATGTGAGGAATCTGCAGGTGTGTCTTCAAACACTCTCTCATGGCCCAATGATTCTATTAACGACCCAGTCTGTCAGGGCTGGAGTTGAATGCCCCTGCCTGCCTTGATATTAATTTGAAACACTCAGTCTTTGAGCGTCCGCCCTACCTTGTCAGTTATCTCTTTATTGTGTGCTCAGTTTAGATCTAAGTCATTTCAATGACAGCATGACAATTGTGAACGTTCACTTTCTGTTCATTAGAGCATGGCCATTCTGAACATTCACTTTCTCTTCGCGCCTTTTCCTTTAAAAATGTATTTCAGCACTGGGAAATATAAAAATAACTAATTTTTTCTCTCTCTTAAAGTTCAGGAAAGAGCACAATTTATATTATCCTTTGATGGTGACCCTGGCTCTTACCACAGAAACCTTGGCTTAACCCTGGCTTGACTGTGCCAAATCACTGTACCGAGAGGCACACAAACACATTCATCCAAATCTACCTGACCATTTTACTAATGTGCCACGGTAATCATGTCCATTCAATTCTATACAGCTGTCTTTGAAAATATTAAAAGGTGGATTTTGCACTGTATAGTGTTACTATTTTAAATGGCTTTCATAATCAAAATAGCTTTTTTCCATTACCCTTTAGTCAACTCCTATAGGCCCGAGTGTATAGTAGTAAATGAGGACTGAATCCTTCCCAGGGACACAAAATCCCTTTGGTACCTCTAAAGGATGTTGTTGACATATCTACTCTAAAACGCTGGTCTCTTTCCCCTGACACAGTTCCATGTAGGCTCCTGAGACGCAGCTGTGGTAGCTGCAGACACACACACACATACACACACACACACATGACATGCGCGCACACACACAAACACACACACACACACACACATTTTAACGCACACATGCACAAACCGCTCTAGTGTAAGGGCAGTCACTGCTTCAGATGTGTAATACCTCAGAGGCTTCATTAGGCCTTTGCATCAAACCACGGTAGCTATAGACAGACAGAGAAACAGACGGACAGACGGACAGACAGAGACACACTGTACCTTTCCATGCAAGGAGAAAAAACAACAAGGACATTTACCCAGTGCTTTTACCAGAGCTGTGTGTGGGAGGTAATCATCCCAGGAGGCAGCCTGAAGTCGTGTAGAGAGAGAGAGCCAGAGAGAGAGAGAGAGAGAGAGAGAGAGAGAGAGAGAGAGAGAGAGAGAGAGAGAGAGAGAGAGAGAGAGAGAGAGAGAGAGAGAGAGAGAGACAGAGCAAGAGAGAGAGACAGAGCGAGCAAGAGAGAGAAAGTGAGAGTGAGAGCGAGAGAGAGAGAGATAGAAAGAGAAAGAGAAAGTGAAAGAGAGAGAGAGCGAGAGAGAGGTAGTAGACCAATGGGACTGTGCTTATTCAGCGTGCCCTGTGTACAGTGAGGAGTTTCCCTCTAAAGCTGCAGCAGCTTAAACCTTCCATCAGCAGCTTTGGAATATGAAGAAAGCTTTTTGATAACGCCACCTTGCTGTTAGAGGATAGGAGGGTAAAATACACAGGACTCCGCTGAAAATGTCACAAGCATAAATGCACAGTGGTTCTCAAGGCCCAGGTGGACTGTAAGGCAGGCAGATACATCACACAAGGTGTTTCATGTGAAGCCTCCAGTTTCCACTTCCTCCTTTACGGCTGGTTGTTCAGTGTGTAAATCGCCTGACTCAGTCATTTCCTAAAGCACTCCAGCACTGGAATGGAATTTTGCCTTTGACAACCCTCTTTTAGGGAAAGACGTCTCATGATAGAAAACAAAATGCATTTTTCAGCACAGAACTACTTAATAGCGGTGGTAAAGAGGTGGTTTCACATCTCTTCAGAAGCCTGTCAGATGTGAGGAGAAATATGACACCGTCATTTTGTTTCTCATTTGGCTCTCCCTTGGCTGTGGCTGCTGCGGCAATGCGGGGTCTGTCACTCAGAGGCCAGCGCCTGCCTATGTGGCCCTCGACGACCCTCTCTAAATATCACCTGTCACCGGCAGCCCCCTCTCTAAACACACACACGCTCCACCAAGGCAGAAAAACATACTCTACCACTGCAGCAAAGGAGCCCTTTTCGGGAGATGTATTAATTTCTGAGCGTGAACTTGGCAAGTGCCTCCCTCGTTTAAAGATCACAAGTGGCCCCAGAGTGGAAAGTTATTAGCGCCCCTGGGCTTGTGCTTACAGGTTAATGCACTGCATTCATGCCTGTGAAATCCCATATATCTGAGGAAATAGGCCTTTTTCAGGCCTAATCGCTTCCTGAGAATGTTTATATGGGTGCATTTTCCCACCTGGGATACAGCTCCATACAGTGCAGAGCAGAGAGCAGCTTGTACATTGCCTGGTTGTTTAGGAGCTCTGAGAGCCCTGAGAAGGGGGGGGATGCTGAGTGGCAAATGAGTTCTGACAGCTCCTTTGACAACGTGCTCAACCCACGGGCCGTCTGAAAAGCTGCTGTAGCCTCCCTCCCGCCTCACACACCCATTTCCTCCTTCATGTCACAATAGCACAGGGAAGATTGCTGCTGCTGCTTTCTGCCTTTACCAGATTTACCCCAGTGAGCAGGTGCTGGGAATCCCATCCAATCACAGTCAATATTTTTTTTAAACAGATTGTTCTTTAAGCAGCACAACTGGGGCCTCTCAGTTCCATCAGCCAATGACCCAATGAGGCACTGTAACGCAATCAAGGCAATCCCAGCTTATCCAGGGGAGCCGGTGGACAGTCTACACTCACGCACTGCCACCGTGTGTCAATCCCCCATGATGCACTGCTCCAAGAGTAGGAGACACCACAGAGCTCCATTAGAAACAAGAGATAGGTATCTAGGGCCTATAGATAGTGATAATATCCATAGTGAGGGATTTGAAGGCTTAACACCCCCCGTTGTATCACTGATCGCTATCCTCACAGAAATAAAAACGAGCTGAAACACAGGAAGAATAGTAGTGAAAATAAATTCTCCTGTGGTTGTTTAAACAAGTTACTGGGCAAATTAAGGTCAGAGGGGATATTAAATAATTTGTCTGTCTGTCTGTCTGTTCATTTCCATTGCTCTCATCTGTCTCAGGCCCTAACTACAAGTGACTACAGGGAGATTAAATAGTCTCAGTCAAGCATTGCATGCTGCATAGGAGAGCTCCTATGGACCTGATGCTGCCTTATACCAACCCAGCTCTGACCAGCACTAACACTGGAGCTGTGTCCTACAGACAACCTACTATAAGGACCACAGCCTGGTCTGGAGGGATAAATCCAACACAAATGCTGAATGGAGAGTTTATACCACATACTGTAGGCAAATCTTTGACTACACACTCAGAGGTGAGATGAGATGCAGTGGGGCATAGAAATGTAATGCAAATGTCCACCTGCTGGTGTTTCAAGTTTCAAGTTTTTAATGCCACGTGCACAAGTACAGTGAAATGCCTTTCTTGCTTGCTCTTTCCCAACAATGCAGTAATCAATATCAGTAGTACTCTAACAAATCTATAAAAAAAGTCAAGTAGAAGAAAAACACATGAGAAATAGAAATAAGAAATAAGAATAACACGAGAAAGTAAGTAAGCTATATACAGGGTCAGTTCCAGGGTCAGTGCCAATACCATATTTACAATATGGTGTGTGACTGAAGAGGAGTGAGCTACTGTGATATCTCTGAAGAGATACAGGTACTGTATAATGTCCCCTCCATATCAAAGCCTTCACACAGGGAAAAAATTGGTTGAATCAACGTTGTTTCCACGTCTTTCAACCAAACAAAATCAATGTGATGACGTTGAATCAACGTGGAAAACTGGTTGGATTTGCAAAAAGTCATCAACATAAGGGCATTTCATTTTTATTTTTTACTTTCAACCTAAATCCAATGACATGGTGAAATGTTTTGTTGATTTCTTGTTGAATTCATGTTACTTGACAACTCAACCAAATGTAAATCAAAACTAGATGTTGAACTGACGTCTGTGCCCAGTGGGTTGAGAGCAAACCAGTTTAGAACTTAATAAAGGCAAATCCAGGATTTTAAATGTCTTTCATGTTGTAATACTGCAATATCAAAGCCATCAACACGGTAGGATTGAAGGATTTCATAGATATAGAAAACGCATTTAATGAATGCATGATCTGGGAAAGTACATTGCTGTTTTCATCTAAAGCATTTTGGCAAACAAACAATAACTCGTAAAATCCCAAACAAAGATATCCTCCAGTGCATCCTATATTTACTGGTTGAGAAGAGGGATCTAAATTTGGCTGTTTGTGTTCACTGGGACAGGAAGTTTGGCAATGCACTAATGGACATCAGCACTGTTTTTATTTGGTACGCCTGAAAAACTCAAATGTTGTTATTAAATGTAAGCGTTTGGGCAGGTATGCTAAATCAACTAATATGGAGTCCTGGAAGCTGCCGTTACGGACAGTCACGCACTATTGTTTTTTTCTGCCATTGACAAAATCTCAATGCACAACGAAATGCCAGCCATGATATTAGATTAACGGAGCACCAGAACAAATTTCCTGTCACCTCACCAAGGCATCCTTTTTTCATTATTTTATCTTTGCATTTCTTCTCTCATCTGCTTCCTCTCAGGGGAAGTCAATGTGGTGAGAAGAAGACCTAGTGCTTCACTGAGGAACAGAGAGATGGCACAAACCACAGGGTTTCATAGTGTTGTGCCCTCCTGTTCACCTACAGTAATTGTACCCTTTCTCCCCTCAATGTGTGAGTTCCAGTCCCTGTCCTAGGGGAGCAGTACCACAGGATGTGTGGAGAGATATTCAGTTACTCTTAGAGAACAGACAATGGAAAATGTTTCTGACAGAGATCTCAGGTTCAAATGAGCCTGACCCTGTGACCCCACCCAACCCTCCTGCAGACCCATCAGCTCAGTGGCAGTGAGCAGGTTAAGAGTCTAAGTAAGTAAGTAAGTAAGTAAGGGGATCACAAGATATAAAGAGATATTAATCCACTCCTGGAGGACAATGGAGGATTATTTTATAGAAAGTACCAGAGAAGGTTCTGAGGCCCCAGGGCCCCTACCTCTCTGCTCCCTCAGTGTCCCCACTGTGACCCTGTACTCCCCCTTCCCCTCCCCCTGCAGCCCCTTCAGCTCAGTGGCAGTGAGCAGGTTAAGAGTCCAGAGTCCTCCTCCTGGTACTACAGTAGCTGGCTCCCACCCAGTAGGACATGGGAACCGGGGCAGAGGAGGACATAAAGGGCCAATTGTGGCGGCCCACTGACTTGGAAAGAAACTGCAGGCCGGGGCTGATGAAACCAAACCCCGGCACAGCTACAGCCCAGCACCGGCTCCCAACCCACCACAGCACAGAACACAGTGCAGGCCAGGAGTATCAAAGTGTCCAGGAGTTGTTTCAGCTTAGCCAAATAAGGGCACTTTGTTTTGAGACGCACTTCAAGCCGATTACAGTAAACCAATGACTAAGCATAAACCATCCCAGATAATTAGTCACTTCACTGTGGTTAGGCTCTTCACTGTTGTTAGGCCCTTCACTGTGGTTAGGACTTTTATTGTGGTTAGGACTTTCACTGTGGTTAGGCCCATCACTGTAGTTAGGACTTTTATCGTGGTTAGGACTTTCACTGCGGTTAGGCTCTTCACTGTGGTTAGGCCCTTCACTGTGGTTAGGCCCTTCACTGTGGTTAGGCTCTTCACTGTGGTTAGGCTTTTCACAGTGGTTAGGCTCTTCACTGTGGTTAGGCTCTTCACTGTGGTTAGGGCCTTCACTGTGGTTAGGCTCTTCACTGTGGTTAGGCCCTTCACTGTGGTTAGGCTCTTCACTGTGGTTAGGCTCTTCACTGTGGTTCGGCCCTTCACTGTGGTTAGGCTCTTCACTGTGGTTAGGCTCTTCACTGCAGTTAGGCCCTTCACTGTGGTTAGGCTCTTCACTGTGGTTAGGCTCTTCACTGTGGTTAGGCTCTTCACTGTGGTTAGGCTCTTCACTGTGGTTAGGCTCTTCACTGTGGTTAGGACCTATTTTCTGGCCTGGTCTCTAGTTCTATTGTTATGTCAGGCTGTAATTCAATATGAGGGTTACCACTGGCCCCCTTATTTAATCAAGGTCGCCTACCAGTTTGTTGTTTCTTGATGGTAAGTGTTTTTTAACAGCTGTATGCCATGTAAGAACGATTACAAATCTGACGATGCAGAGCTCTCACATAATGGTATTCCACCAGGAGACAAGTGTTTATTTGGCACATATTCACCCCTACACGTTTCCACAGGATACAGACATGCCTATTACTGGGCCTTAGGTGAACCTAATGCATCAGTCCCACATGAAGACACAGTACAGTATACAGACAAGACAGTAGAAATGTGCTGCCTCAGAGGAACTGAGAGGAGAGATCTTGTCGTTGTCAGTCACGCTGGTATTGGGATGCATGAGAATCAGTCATTACACATTGATACTGTCCTTCAAGCCCATTCATCTGGCTGTCAGCGGCACATTACCCGGACGTATTCAGTGTACTGTGGATAACTCCGTAATACTCTGTAGAGCAGAAGTTGTACTGGGGGTTTAGATATGAGCACTTTTACTAATGATGACAAGTGGGAGAGAGTGATGTGATTTGGAGCTGTCAGTTCCCTTCCTCTCCCTGTATCCTACTCTGTCAGAGGCTGAGAGAGGAGAGGAGAGGAGAGGAGAGGAGAGGAGAGGAGAGGAGAGGAGAGGAGAGGAGAGGAGAGGAGAGGAGAGGAGAGGAGAGGAGAGGAGAGGAGAGGAGAGGAGAGGAGAGACAGAAAGAAGAGAGAGAGATATTGCAGTAACCCTGGTGTGACCACACCACCTGTTTCCCCTCCTGATCCCCACTACAACCGCCACCTCCGCTGCCTGCCTGCCCACATCCTGCTATTTGGCTTATGTCACCTAGACCTGACCACACACTTGGCCCACACACACACACACACACACACACACACAAGGCACCTTACCCAGACACACACACACACAGCCGCACCTAAAGAGAATTCCCAGGTAGCTATCCTAGCAGTGTGTTTACCTGAGTCCTGAGCTGCAGTGGTACAGAGGAGAATCTCCCTCTCTCTCTCTTTAGCTCTCTCTCCCTCCTTCTCTCTCTCTCTCTCTCTTGCTCTCTCCTTACTAAAGCATTCTAAACATGTACATCCCAGACATCTGAATGACAAGCCCTGCTGCCACTGAGGTGGGCCATAACCCCCATCCTTCCCTTCTCCATCCTTCTGTGGAGGAGAAACTAAATGAATTGGTTTTCCCTCTCCGGGCGACTTCTCAGAGCGCGGTGCGTGTGGCGATAATGGCGGGTTGCATTGGACAGCCAGGTTATTTAATAAATGGTGGGATATATGTGACAGAGAGGATGCAGAGGGACATACACAGACACCCCCAGACAGGCAGGCAGGCAGGAGAGACAAGCCACTTCCTGCCCCCCTCCCCTTCTTAAAAACCTAGGTTAACTACTCTGATTTCACGCACACACATAAGCACACACACACACAGAGCGACTCTTTCAATCAGACTGATTTGTTTGTCTCCAAGTGTTTCAGGATTCCTTAAGGAGGGGAAAAAACATTGTATAATCAAGTCAATCAAGTCATTCAATCAAGTCGAAATTTGTGTTGAGCCCTTTTCAGTCTCGATGATTACAACCAAGCCCGCTCTGAATATTTACTTGCTGCTCCACGCTGCTGGGCTCAGCTATGGCTTTACTTTTAAAGAGTACCAGACTATTCAGAAATACAGAGATTATACCATGTACACACTAGATGAGATGTGCAGTACATGCTCAAAGGACAATTATTGAGCTCAAGTACTGAGCTGATATTGTAGAGGGAGCATCCTCAGTTTTCCACAAGGTGACCTTGAGCTGAAATCTAATATGGCACAGGACTGGGGACAGGGACAGGGACAGGGGCTGGGACAGGGACAGGGTCTGGGACAGGGGGTGGGACAGGGGGTGGGACAGGGGCTGGGACAGGGACACGGTCTGGGACAGGGTCTGGGACAGGGACAGGGTCTGGGACAGGGGGTGGGACAGGGACAGGGTCTGGGACAGGGTCTGGGACAGGGGGTGGGACAGGGGGTGGAACAGGGTCTGGGACAGGGGGTGGGACAGGGGGTGGGACAGGGACTGAGACAGGGACAAGGGCTGAACATCCTCCAACCCACACTGACATGGCTCTCTTACCGCCAAACCATAAAAGGGAGGAACCCAAAATGATTCTCCTTACCTTCCCAAACTGTTCAAAATACTGCTTCACATCTTCCACCACCGTGTTGGCTGACAATCCGCCCACGAATATTTTCTTTGTTCTTGTGACCATCTGAAGAGAGGAAAGAGATTGGTGATCAGGCTTCAAACGCATCACAACACCTTTAATGTGAGTCCAAACATAAAATCCCCGGTAGACTGGCCTCTCGATAAGGGATGAAAGGAAAAGGGAGAGAAAGAGAGAGAGAACAGAAAGAGAGAGACAAGGGGTCTCTATATTCTCATGGTGAGATTGAATTTTGGGGAAAGCATTGTTTATGAGAGGGACCTTTTCCCCTAGCCTGTTATGAGAGGATAGATACTACTTCTATAGCATGGTCTTTAAGCACTACCAAATGTTGATACACGACACCCTAAAGGCACTCTATAACCTCAGAAATAGCCAAGCAGTGCTGCAGCCTATGCAGAGAATCTGTCAAAGGTTAATTGTTTTTATTGTACATCTAACAATGTCATTTCAGATTGCACTTTACTTTAACAACCACCGCTATCTCTAATCAAAACATGTTTCATTTCAAAAGGCTAAACAGATAGTGTGGCACAATTAAAGCCTCCATTCTGTCGTTTTGCTTGTTTTTGATCCTCAAAACATTCAGGTATTTTACATTTGCTCAGAAACACTCAACACTTAAGACAGTCACAAATTATTTATTGTTTTTCAAAACACAATTAGCTTGTGCTGGAGGAAGGAATCAGAGTGCATTAAAGCCTCAATTAATTCCAAAGCAGCAGAAATATTAAGGGTTATTACCCACACCATCAGAAAGGGCAACATGGCACAGCTAAGTGCATCTGCAGCAGTGTGCA